>NW_015385570.1:0-25524 GCF_001447935.2 Debaryomyces fabryi
GTTGCCACGAATTACATCAAAATCATGATTTTCAGAATGTTTTGTGATTGGGTCTAAGGTTGCCGGAAGCTTGTTGCCGGAATGTTTCCCTGAGGACCTTGTGCTACACCTAGGAAATGAATCCAGCCCTTCTGTTTTACCAGGTACCTCGAAGCATTTTACTAATTTACTCTTTGCACCATATGTATCAGCCACATCCATATAGAAAAATCCCGCTATTGCACTTCTCAGTAATGCCGTGCGCAACAGTTTCTGGGTCATTGATGACAAAGTAGTCTATGGTCATTTTGTCATCCACAATTTCACACTTAAAAAATCCCAATAAAAATCCTATTGGTGCCACAAAAGAATGCTTAATAAAGATATGTTCTTAAAACCAAAGCAAATAAAACCCTAGGTGACCACCCCCTATCAGAAAATAACACTCCACTTTTCAGTGATCTCAATCGTTTAGTATCCAATAAATATTGCTTGAATTTGAGGTTGTCGAAGCGGAAGCTGATTCTGATCAATCTCAAACAGGAACGTTCGAGATAGGTGGAAGGTTGGTAAGAAGGGCCATTCGCATACTTCCCGGCTTATTCCAAAGTATCCACATTATTGTTTGGACTGCTTGATACAGAAGGATGCATTTTATTTTTTATTGATTATACTGTCTTACCCAATATATATAACTCTATATCATGCTACATTTTTGTCCACTGACTGCTCATCCAATTCTTTGCATTTCGTCGGTATGAGCTGCCAAAAATTCTGCACTACCGTCTGTATTCCCTTCTAGTTACCTCAAGATTAACACTAACTGGGTTGGAGTCTAATCTGTCTTCTTAATACAAAATCAATAAAATATACTTTTCCATTGGAATCTAGAGTATTTCTTCGGTTTATATCTCCATGTATTATGTTATAGTAGTCTATTATTTCCAACATATCTCTAGCTTTCTCGTGAGTTTCTTAAACCTAGGGGCGAGCAAATAGGAGTTGCCCTGTTCTACCTATATTATTATATTAAAATGGAATGAGGGGACCACAATTAACTTGCAAACAGTGTGCGACACCTACTATACTCTCATCAAAATCGGCAAATTGTTTCAGAAGCTTCATCAATATTAAATGTAAATTTTCGTAGTCTCTAAATGAAAAAATCATGAACGAAAAATGGTTATGTTGTGCAGAACAGATTTACATAGCTTTGATGTAGTCAATTCTGTTAAGTGTGAGATGGATTATATACACTTATAGTACGATAAGTGAGAATCGGCAATTTATGTTCCAGGAAGCGAATTGTTACCATTTTTTAAACGACGACTTCTTAAAAGAAGGGTGGGTATTTTAACAAAAGGAAAAGCGGGTTATACTAATGTACATCTTGAGGTCTCGCGCACGTTGAAAAAATAATTATCCCTTCATTTGGCAGGTTGCGACAGAAGGAAAGAAGTTTTTTACTTCGTGTATTATATTCGGATAGAAAATTTTATGCTCCAGATAAAGTAATTTTCACATAACGTTAATTGATCAGTTAGTTGTCTAAGGAAGAAACTACTCTCCAAGAAGAAAAATCAATTCTTTCAGCTTTTATATGGGCTTGTTGAAATTTCATATATGATAAAGCTGTGAATCGCTAACGAGACGCATGATAATCTACATTTCATTTCTTTTGATGGTTAAACAAATATTTTCAACATTCCTCCCAGAAGGAATCTTCAAATGTGGCAATAGAAAAGTTGTGAGTTTTTTTAATTATTATTCTTTTTTGTTCGTTTTGTTTCAGTAGGTTCAAAAAAAATCGATAAAAAACAAATTATACTTTTGTATGTTGCTGAACAGTTTGCACACAGTTGCAGTGTATAGTAAGTTCTTAATATAAGTTTGAGGGACAGACTCCCAATCGTAGAGATACCTTCTGGTAGATAAACTTATCATATATATTTCCAAAATCAAAAGAGGCTGCGAAAATAGAGCGAGATGCTTTTTTTAAGCTTTAATTGTAAGGTTTATCTTGGATTCAACTTCCGTTATTTTACATGGAACAAATAGGAGAAATTTGATAATTTTCAGTCACAATGAAATGCACTTTCCGCAACTAGGAAATTTCTATTAGTTGTATAGATGAATATATTTAGGGAGAATTATTTATGAGCTTGGTTTAATTTAAATCCAAGGTTTTTAATGTATAAAACGTCAAGTAGTGATATATATTCCTTGATATGAGTGTAACCACGTTATTTATCAAGGTCTAGCAAGTGGGAGTTGACCTTACTGAAATTTCTAAGTATAATAACATATAGCTTTATGAAGTAAAAAAAGACAAGCTAGGATTAATAAGAATGGCCTTATTAACTTCGGAAAAATTGTTTGATAGAGTACTGCAATATTAATTACTAGTTAGCCGCTAAGTTCTATTGGGCATACAAATATGGACAAGTAATCAAAAAAAGTTGGATCTACTAGTCTATCGGGGAGGGGACATAATCAGAAGCTTGTTTATGTACTGCTCTGACCAAAGTTTATAAAGAAATCGTAGGAAGCCCTTATCCGTTATAAGCATCGATATTTTTTAAATATTGTTGATCGATTAATGAACGAAAGAGGTTGGAAGCAGGAGTGTCCAAATTGGGATTATATGACACAACAGGAAGTACAAACGGAAATTTCGAAAAGATTGGAAAAAAAGCGGAACTAGTATTTCGTCCTTAATCAATTCAACGTGTATAAACTTCCTTTTGATTGTTTTCAACACTTCTCATACTCTGTAGAACTCAATTAACTACAAATATCATATTTAAGCTTATGTTCTACTCTTCTGATGGGTTCTATGCATTTGAAATTCGAATGTGCTTAGATAATAAAATGTCAAATCTCATTATATAATCAATATAAAGTTTAAGGAAGGGTAACCCTAAAATTTTGATAAGGGAAGAAATCAGGTAGAATATGTGTATCATGTATCGAAACTATAATACTCATACACATATTCGCCAGTAAATTTACTTTGCAGTAAATGCCGATAAGGACTGAATGAACCAATACTCTTATCTAGATCAAGTTTAACAAATTGATATACACTTTAACGACTACCATCACTAGCCAATCGAATTAAAAACCGAAGTATCATGAAACCAAAGTATGGAAGTAATAGAACAAGTAGTTAGAGACACAGAGGAGCTAATTAACCGCAAAGTATTAGCGGTCTACTTAAGAGGATCACGAATGCGTGGCTTAAATGACGATGGATCAGACTATGATTTAACTGTTATAACAAACCCAATGAAGAGAGAACTTTTAACTAATGTGATATTTAGTGAGAAGTTGAGATTACCGCAGTACAATGTTGAGGGGAATATTACGACAACTGCACATTTATTTAAAATGCTTTTAAAAGGATCTCCTATTGCTTTAGAGACAATCCATGCCCAACCCATTTATATTGACAAAAGCTACAAGATTTTAGCTTCATTCTTATATGAAAGCAGGAAAATAATACTCCAATCTCGCGCTAGGAGCTATTTATTAAGCAACATTAGAATGTGTAAAATGAATCTTAATCGGACGGTGAAACAAAGTGATCCAAAAAAGATAAGAAAAAGCTTGATCTATGCAAAAATGGTTCTTCTTCAGTGCGACAGTGTGTCAAGTGGGGACAGCTTGGACTTTGGAGTACCCTTTAATATTGAGTTGAGAGATTACTTGTGTGGAATGAAAGAAAAGAGTACATTGAAGGACTATGAAATGTGTTTAGAAGAAATGAATGAAAAAGAGGTTCTTTATACTAGTGATTCATATCAGGATAATAAATCATTGTCTATATTTGATGACTTGGAAAGCAAGATATTTGATGTGCTCTTTTTTGACCGACAGTTAGAGAATGTTTGAAGTAGTAAAGGACATCTCGACTTTTTAATATTGTGACTTGCTCACTAGCGACTAATCATAAAATTCATAATTGAGCTTTGGGCAACCTTCTAGAAATTAATTTTGCAATTACCTCATATTATCGTTGTTTATTCCAATCGTAAATAATGCATGAGTTCCAGATTTTATAAGTTAACGGGGTTCATATAAGGTCGCATTTGCCCAACAAAGTTTTGCAAATATTGGTAGTGAACTTAAACAAACGTTCTTTTGCCAGAAGTAGACATTCTTACCGACCTTTTTCCACATTACTTCCTGTTGAAGCATGAAATTGGGTTGTCTGTTACATAAAGACACGATGCTGATCAACCGACTTCGGCTAAAGACAATTGCTAAAATTATAGAATTTTTATAATTGAAGTTCATCCTTATGCCTTCAAAAGGAAGCGAGAATTTAGTCAGATTGCCTATCCGAATTCAGGTAAAGTTTAAGAAGAAATGCCTTCAATACTTCATTTGAGACAATATTCTAGAAAATATGCAAAGATATGTCAATGTGCGAGACATTGCTATATGCGTAGGACATAACCAAAAGTCGAAATTCTTGTTACGATAAGCGTTTTAATAATTATTCTTTTGACATCCCGAATATTCTTGATCAACAAATTTAAGTTTTAATTTTTGCGAGTTCAACCTAGTATTAGAAGATTGTATTGAAAAATCATTATCAAAGAGGTACAATTCATGAAAGCCGTCAGACTTGAGAGATTCTACGAAGCAGAGAATTTCAATCAAAGAATAAGAGACTGCTCTACTAAAAATACCGGAAACAAAGTATTCGTGCCAATGTTATCGGAGAGGATGAGTAACCTTCAACAAATTGAAGTCAAATTATTTTCTACGATGTTGATAAATTTGTGTATAATTCTGCAAATAGATTCTCTCTTGATGAAAATAAGCTGGATATATCTTGCTATAAACTTAAAAAGGCCTGGAAAAGATAATGATTTCATATTGAAAACTTTAAAGTTTACTTTCTCAACATTCCAGCACCAAGTCAAGGCCTACTTTGATTGGATGTGTTTAGATTTTGAAAAGTCTGAAATGCTTGGTTATTCTAGAGTAGTGTCATTAGGTCGATTCCTTTTAATAGTTAAGCAAAATCGCATATATAAAGTAAACATCTATCAAAGCTTGAGAATCTCTGTAGCAAATTATTGATTTTTTTGTCACTCGCTGCCCCGCATAATGTAAGGTTCAAATAGATAATTGGTTGAGTAGAATGTATTCAAATCATTTGCAACATAGTAGAAATAGCGGAACCAAGTATTTATTTACTCACGAGGCACACATAAATATACTGACGATAATCTTTATATTTTCAAGTTCTCATTTTTCCCAATGCTTTCTAGCAGATAATCAAGCGAAGGGAATTTGTGACTTTAGCTCTTTCTGCTTTCTCAAAATCCAATTAGATTTTATTATCGATAAGATCTCTGTCATTGCTAACAGTCGTAATAACAAGCGGGGTCCTTAATGCGTATCATTAGAATTGCAATATTCTAAATTTAGCGTAACACTCCTTATGTTATTAAGTTGCTAATTGATCCCTTAATTTTAAAAACATAAAGTAATCATGCTAAGATAACTTAGATTAGATTAGATTGTTAATCGTTAGGCAAATCAAAACTAATTTAGATACATGTTATGATAAAGTATCTGACAGTCTAAACTCTGTCGCAGATTAAATTTCGGTATACCTCGCTAAAATAGATTTTCTCCGACCAGAATAGGGATAAAATGAAAATTGAGTTGAAATTTATAACCAGCTCATTACGAAGTTTTTTCGAATAATACAACCAACACACAAGAACATGAAGATACCAGAGACACAAGTTGCATTCGGTTTTAGAAGAGGCGAGAAAAATATGGTGAGATATGATAAGTGGCCCGTTACAAGACCAAACGATGGAGAAGTTTTAGTTGAAGTAATGGCTGCTGGTTTGTGCCAGAGTGATGTTCACATAGTACATGGACAACCTGGATACATTCCAGATGAGCTTGTAATGGGACATGAGATCGCAGGCCGAATCGTCGAAATAGGTGGTGATAGTGTCCCTGATGACTATCAGGTTGGAGACCGCGTTGCAATCGCAATTGCAAGCTTCTGTGGAATCTGTGACAACTGCAGAAGTGGATTTGACAACAATTGCTTGCGATCTGTAGAAGCATATGGATTGACTCTAGACGGTGGGTTTCAGCAGTTCTTATTGATAAAAAATTTGAGGGGGTTAATCGCGATTCCAGATGAAGTGACCTATGAGCAAGCTGCAATTGCATCAGATGCTGTTTTAACGCCATTTCATGCTATTAATAAAGCAAGAGAAGATTTAGTACCTACAGCTCATGTCTTGGTTATGGGAATGGGGGGGGCTAGGTCTTAATGCATTGCAAATTCTTAATAACTTTGGCTGTACTATCGTAGCAGTGGATATCAAACCCGAAGCCAAAAAATTGGCGAAAGAGTATGGGGCTACGGAGTTTTACCTGGACATTAGTGAATCAAACTATACAAGGCAATCGTTTGATGTCTGTTTTGACTTCTGTGGGTTTCAAGAGACTTTTGACGTATGTCAAGAGTATGTCAAAGCAAGAGGTAGAATTGTCACAGTGGGACTAGGAAGGTCTAAACTATTCGTTAGGAACTTTGAGTTGGCTAGAAAGGAGGTAAAAATTAATTTCAACTTTGGCGGCACGTCTCAAGAACAAGTAGAATGCATGAAGTGGGTGGCACAGGGAAGAATAAAGCCCGTTTCTACTGCTGTTCCTTTTAATTCATTGCCTGATTATTTGAACAAATTAGCTCAGGGAAAAGTTAATGGTCGTGTTGTTTTTCATCCTTCTAAGTTATAACGATTCTATTTCATTTATTCTCCATTATTTTGCCTTTAAATGTTACTGGTAAAATTGATGCGATTTTTCTTACTTTGAAATCAAATTCAGTTATATACAATAAGGTCAATTATTGAGCCAGGTACAAATTACAATATAATATGATGAAATCAAATACTGATACGTCATACATAGAGGAACTATCTTTGATTAAGACACTTCAAAATTCATAGAATTTTTCAAATCATACTCGTAACAAGATCTCTCTTTCGAGTGACCAGCGTGATCATACTCTTTTGTGCAAATTAATTATTACTGGTTTAATATAATATTAGATGTATCGGCAGTTTTAATGAGTATAAGGCGATTTCTAGTTTGCAAACGGCCTATATATTCTGTTAAACAGATAAACAATTCATTATTATGTAAGCAAAGATAAGTTATCACTCAGGTTAACTGAAGTACGAGTTCAAGAAACGTATTTTTAAAGTAGTAGGTCAGTAGAGATGAAGAGTAATAATCTAGAGGGGATCAATCCATTTAAAACAAGGACTAAACGTCGAACTGTCCGATGTCTTAATTGTCGCAAGCTCAAGATCAAGGTACGTTAAGTGATCATGATACATTGGAGTGTTATTAGAACATTAGAGATAAATATTCTAACAAGTTCAAGTGTGATGAAGCACGACCAGCATGTGAGTATTGCGCTCATAGAAATCGCGAGTGTGTATATCCTGATGTACAGCCCAGACTATCAAGGAGTACTATTAGTAATGATGAGCAAGAAGCTAGATTTCACTCTTTAAGTACATCCCAGTCACAGAAATCACTCAATTCAATACCTAGCCTCATCGGAATATCATCATTTGAGTATCAGTTGATATGTTACTACCAAAAACTATGTGAATTTGATTTTAAACCCAATCCAAATCCAAAAATGAATGCCTGGTTTAAGGAAAGTCAAAGATTAGGGTTTCATTCAGATTTAGTTCGAAATTGTATTTATGCTATAAGTACAATGCACCTAGATAATCTCGATTTTTATGAATCTATTAAGGGTAGTAAATTGATTCAATCACCGCAAGCTATGAAGTTTTTTGACTGTCATATAGCTATATTCGAGCCTAATCAATTGAGAGGATTTCATCAGAGTAAGGTACTCTACAGAAAGACAATTCAGTATTTTTTGAATAGCGTTAAGAAAACAATGAATGTCATCAATGATATTGAATCCGGAAATGGGCCACATTCAATTTCACAAGCAATAGAAATTTTGATTTCAAGTCTTATCATATTCAATTTATTGCTGCATCATCACACAATGTTTCTTCCACTTATAGCATATGACATATCACAACCTAGCCTTTTATCCATATGCATGGGAATGAAACATGTAAAGAGTATCATTGTTCCCTACTTAGAAGAAACTAGTTTTGGAATATTATTTAAGGAGGATACAACCACGGTTTTGGATTCTAAATTTTGTAATAGAATATCCTTGATAGAACAGCTTACAGAATACAGGCTTATTTTGGAGGAGAGAGATGAAATTCAGCCCCATGAGTCGTTGATATACATTGATTCTATAAAGAAACTTGAAAGTATTATCTACAAAATAATTATTCTGAATAATCAACAACTCATATGGGGATGGATTGGGGAACAAGATGACGAATTTTATATTCTTGCAAATGATAAAAAAGAATATTTTGCTTGCAAACTACTCTTTTACTATTGTTCATTGCGTGTGATATTAACAGGTCGGACGGGTTATCAAGGAAATACTTGGACATTTTATTGTCATTGGTTTAAAAACTATAATCTAGCAAGATTTGGTCACTGGAGGGATCACAAGGATATTTCTCTATATCAGCTTGTTTTTCTGTATGATTATGAAGTAAAAGATTTGACCTCATTCTTGGCAACCAATCAAATGAACTTTGAGAGTAAATAAATAGTCCTCTATGGAACTTAATTTTCAATGGAAGCTTCGGATATAAATAAGCATTAAAACGAGTAAGATTTCACGTATGACGTGCTCTAATTCCCATTTTAGAATGATATAAAGAAAAAATTATACTAAGAAGGAAAAAATCGTAGCGAATTATATGGGGGTCCATGGAAAATGTTACAAACCGTCCAATTGGTAAATTTAATGACTAAATAGTTTAAGTAAATGATAAAATTCTTTAGATAATTATACGTGTCGTTATATAAAAGATTCTTATAATTCAGATAGATATAAAATTATCCGTTCTTAAGATCGTATTTTTTTGAAATTGGGTGGCTGAGAAGGTAAAATCTTCTCAACAAGGCCGATTTGTGCAGAGATATATGTCATGTTGACATAATGCTCTCTATTATTTTTTTACGGCGTGCATTATTTGTCATCATACAGCCCGCAGACGGAGTTAAAATGACACATATATAAGCAGCAATTATCTCAACGCAACAAACGATAATAATAGATTAAAGTATAACCAAAAATGCTATTGAATACAACCATAATCATCGATGCCAAACCAGAGAAGGTGAGAGAAGTTTTCTTGGATTTCAAGAAACACTCCCAATGGAATCCATTTTTCACTGACATCAAAATTTACACTCCTGGTTCAAAGAGTCCCCAGCCGGGAACTCAATTAGAAATTAAAATGAAACTAAATGGTGGAAATGAAAACATAATGTATCCAATTGTGTTGGAGAATAACCCGGGATCTTTCAAATGGAAAGGTAAATTGCTTTTTGATTTTTTGTTTGTCGGTATACACTCTTTTGAATTTATTCCATTAGATATAGATGGCCAAACCAAAACAAAACTAGCTCAGTCCGAAAATTTCAGTGGAATTTTATCTTATGTTTTTGAATGGACGGGCTTGAAGGATAAAACGGAAACGGGCTTTAATGAACTTAATCGAGCTTTAAAGAGTCAGGTAGAGCAAGATAATTAATCTTAGATTTTCAATGGTCTCAAATGGGAAATGCTTGAAATATATTACATAGATCGCAAAAGCAACTTTTTTTAATTTTCTGTTGGTTATATTTTTGATCTGTTTATAGGATATTAGCGAAATATCAGTTAGCTCAGTAGGATTTGAAGAATTATTCAACCGATACATCCTTTATATTAAGATGCAATATTCTTAAAAACAGTGACGTTCCAAATTTTATAAATTTCCTAATATTAACATAAACAATCCTTATCGATTAGATGTACTAACTATTAGAAATGCGAATACAGAACAAATTTAAGCCATAATTATAAAACTGACGTACAACCTAGTATGGGCATCCAGTTTTTAAATCACCCGTCGGCAGTGGAGCAGATTTTCGCAATACTCGTAAGTCTATCTGATATATTGAAGCTCCCTTCGGCCATAATATGACCAATCTGAATATGTTTTGACTTCCCACGACAGAAAGCACTATGAAATAACCATAAACTGTAATATTATATCTTGGTGAATAATACCCTGATATTAGCCACTCCTTTCCTTGTTATTGGGGTGTTGATGGATCCTTTATATGATAATAGGAAAGGATATGTTGCTCCTACTACCAAATAGCTGAATGTCACAATTGTGCTAAATCTGCTTGGTTTATTAAGAATCGAATACATTATAGTGCAATATATGTTCTTCCAATAAACCTATAGATACTTTCATACGCTTATATATAATTCTACTTCTCTTACTGGTTCCTTTCTCTTCCAATATCTTGCCTACGGTCATTTTGCATCTCTAATATTCCATTTGGCATGGCATCCGACAGTACATAGGCTCCCCTCATTGCCAATTTTAGTATTCCTTCCATTGTCTTCATTCTTCTATGTCCCTAGAATATACGAAGGGAGACCGCGCGTAAAATGTATATAAGATAAATTAACGATGACCTGCGCTAAGATAAATATAGTTGTAATACGCAACGAGATTTTACACAGCCGAATATTATAATAATAATATAGTTTCAAAATATAATCTGATTACTCTTTAGCAAGAATTATCACAAAGGATAGGCAAAGGTGCAATGGCAGTCGAAACCCATACAGTTGCAGGCATAGTAGCCCACAGAAATCCATTAGAATACCTGAAATCATCACCGTATACAGTTTTTCTTTTCCAAGCAGTCTTAATTATATTATTATGCCAATTAATATACTATCCAATTCGTAGGTTACAACAGCCCAAGGTTATCGCTGAGGTTGTTACGGGGATAATCCTAGGACCATCGGTGATGGGACACATTCCAAACTTTACGAAGCATTGTTTTCCAGAGGAATCTATTCCTGGGTTGACGTTAATGGCTAATATAGGAATTATTTTATTTTTATTTATTATCGGGCTAGAAGTGGATATTTCGTTTATCAAGAAGAATATGAAGGTGGCGGTTAGTGTTGGGATAATCAATATGGCTATCCCGTTTGCCTTGGGATGTGGTATTGCAAAGGGTATCTATACTACGTATAGAATGGATTCTACTGAACTACAACCAATAGAGTTCACTACGTATATGGTATTTATTGCAGTGGCTATGTGTATTACAGCCTTTCCCGTTTTGGCCCGTATTTTAACAGAATTGAATTTAATAACTGATAGAGTGGGCACAATTGTGTTAGCTGCGGGAATTACAAATGATTTGACAGGATGGATCTTATTAGCACTAGTAGTTACTTTAGCCAATGCTTCAAATGCTGTAAATACAGTTTATATTTTGCTTTTGACGGTAGCGTGGTTTTTATTTTTATGTTTTCCAGTTAGATTGGCTATGAAATTTTGTTTACGGAGATTTACAAATGACTTGATTTCAGGAGAACCTTCACAAATTCTGATGTTATTTATTTTAACAACAGTATTTATATCAGCGTTTTTCACTGATATTATTGGTGTACATCCCATATTTGGAGCATTTATGGTAGGTATTATTGTACCTAGGACAAATGGATATGTGATAAAAATTACGGAGAAATTAGAAGATTTAGTACACATTGTTTTAATTCCTATTTATTTCGCTTTAGCTGGATTAAATGTGAATATAGGATTATTGAACAGAGGTATTGATTGGGCATATACAATAGGTATAATTTTGTTAGCAATGGTGGGCAAGATATTTGGAGGGTTTATTGCTGGAAAGCTTAATAGATTACTTTGGCGTGAGTCATTAGCGGTCGGAGTTTTGATGTCATGTAAGGGAATTGTTGAAATTGTTGTTTTAACCGTAGGATTGAATGCTGGAATCATTACGCAAAGGGTATACTCAATGTTTATTGTTATGACGTTAGTTACTACCTTTTTGACTACTCCTTTGACTTTGCTAGTATATCCTGTTGAATACAGACTTCGAGTTGAAAAATTCTTGAAAGGTGAAGCATCCTTAGATGGTACTCCAATAATAAAAGAAGGTTCGTCAGATTCAGGACTTCTTGCATCCGGAAAAGATTTACAAGAGGTTCATTCATTAGAAAATATTGATATTGATCAATTGGACAAATTTCGTATTTCAAAATTAGTCTTGTTATTAAGAGATATACATTCCATCTCACATTTAATGTCATTCACCCATGATATATCGATGTTGAGTGATAATTCAGAGAAGAATTATAGTATTGATATAAAGGCAGTACATTTGAGAGAATTTACGTCAAGGACATCACATTTATTGGAAGCTTCATATCAAAACAGTTATCAAGAAGATTCCATTACTAATTTCAATGAAAACGAACTTCATAAATCTTCTTCTATACTAACAATTATGAAGATGTTTAATGAACTATTAGGGAATCATTTCACATCGAGATCAGTATTGTCCACATATAAAAATCATATTTTCACTATTAATGACCAGATCTCTGAGGCTTCTGAATTGCTAATTTGCACTATTAATAAAAACGAATTAGCTAGAAATATTTCTAATAGCAGTAATTTTAGCTACGAAGATTCAGAACGTGCGTTATATGGCAAGTTTTTTCATTCATGTGCTTCTCATTTTGGTTTATTTGTAACCAATGCAAATAATAAGCTTACTTCAAAGGAAATTATTGAAGATAAGGTATGCATATCGAACTTTTTTGAGAATGAAGAACCACGATCAATCTTTGGTATTGACTCAGTTAATCTTGTTTTACATCATGATAACTTTTTGAGTGCGAGTGATTTGTTGGCCTTACATGTTGTCTATAAATTGGCATTTAATCTATTATCGGTTAATATTTTCATAAATACGTCCTCATCACTGTCTTCTGGGTTTGAAGAAAAAATCAGGTCCCTTTTTCTGCACAATACAAAGGCGCATTTGTCAATTCACTATACTAAAGAAAACAACATAAATGAGGACGTCTTGAGGGCAAGCACTCGTTCGAGCAATGAGATGTTTGTAGTTCCTAATAATTTGGCTAGGGATGAAACAGATGAAATGTTTTCAGATTCCGTTAATCAATTAATTGATCTAAGCGAAACTGAAGGGTTCGATGTCTTGGTTGTTAAAGCTGTATCTTTTTGAATAGTATATAGATTTAAGCATTAATTATTGAAACATGTGTTACTTTTTCTACGTGAAATGCTTTAGATTTGCAATACTTCTCTATATGTTTACGAATTTTTTATTAATTTAACTACTAAGGCTTTTTTAAATTGTTTGACTCAATGATGTAATATTTTTCAAAACTAATATGTCGTGGTAGCCTCTAGTAGTACCTCCTTATAGTTTAAAAACAAGGTAGCGAAATAAGAAGTAGCCCCTTAGTGACAAAAATAATTGCTATCTCACATTTTCTAGAATATAATGACTTATTCTGAGGGAGAAACAACTATAAATAGCATCCAAATTTACACTTTTTTTAATTTTTTCATAAAATTTAAATTTATTTCGAGTTTTATTTAAATTTAAATATAAATTTCCATGAAACTTGCAGAGGCGTTAAGGATAAGAAAAGATTATTTATCTAGATTGAGACAGTTAGAATCTCGTATAAATGACAATTGCTCGGTTCAAGAAGGTGATGAACCAGCAGAAAACCCAAATGAGTTAATTGAACAATACATGAGTCTATCCTCTGAGTTATCTAACCTAATATGTAATATTAATTTGTCAAACACACAAATCAAGTTTCTTTTCGGGAACCATGAAGAGCCAAAATCTATGACTCAAGCGTTAGCAGAAAGGGATCAATATATAAGAAATATCGAAGTAATAAGAAACACTACCAAGAAGGGTGTGATTAAAAGAGACATGTACTCAAGAAGTGAAATTAAATTTGTATCAACTGTTAAAGTAAAGGATTATCAGCATTTGCTTGATAAGCTAGCACAGCAATTGAGAATATTGGATACCAAGATACAAGAACAGAATTGGTTATCTGACTTAATAACTGAAGTGACTTGAATTCTTCAAGTAAGCAGCTATTTAACTTTTTTTGCAATTTTTTACCATTTCAAGTACGCAGAAGTATTCTATGATTGGATAGATATGCTTATGAAAGGTTTATATATAGAGAGAATATAGTTTGGAAAGGATTCAAATTTGGTATCAAATCTTGGAAATGTGGATAAGAGCCTGAAATGAATGCGCAGGTAAAAATAAAGACATTCAACAATTTAGAGGCATGAAAGGAGTATTGCTTAAACTTTATATTTATCTCGTCACTATTCACATGTGCATCAATTATCTAATATTAATCACAACCAATTATCAATTATCGAGATTTGAGAGGGTGGGTTTGGGGATTTGAATAAATTCATATTTAAAATTATCTTTTGGGGTGTAGTCAAAACAAAAAATTACTATGTTGCATCAGATAAATAGCTTATTTGGCATTTATCTTGACAAAATAAAATGAATCCCTTTATTTGATAGTGCAGACAACATTATACTTATTACAAAATTCTTGATGTAAAATCTTGTAATTAGAATTTCTGCACCGATTTAAGCATATACCCAGAAAGCTGTATAGTTTTCAATGGAATTGGGTGTGTATTCAGTGCATAAATCCGAAACCGTATACCAAGAAGCTTTGAAAAGTTGGTTATATGTATGAGGTGCTACATATCTTCAATAAAATTATGTAGAGTAAAGAAAATGACTAAGCGCTGCAAAATAAATAGTAATGTATTATAAAACTATCCATGTCAATCTATTATTCTTAGTATATATTTTATAATTAGATTAGCTTATGAGGCTGAAAGGATTATCAGAGAAAAAGTCATCAATTGCAAAATTTCCGAATATGTTATCGTGTAATATATGATTATCAAACTCATTAGTCACTCTAGTATTAGCGTCATTGGTGTGAGCATTTTCCATAAAAGATAAGTTTTTTCTTTTATTATATTTAGAAACTCCATTTCGAGAAGATAAAGATTCCTGTCTCATCAAATCATACAGAAACCATAATTTATCAATTTGATGATCATAAAGCATGCACTCTTCTATTTTCCTAGTATGGATACCATAACCATTCCTACCATTAATCAAGCCTGATGATTTGTAGTTCATCAGACCTAGAACATGTCTGAGTAGGTTTTCTAATTGTTGTAATTCATCTAAAGAATACTTTAAATTAGCATTTGAACTACTCTCTTCATCAATTTCATATAGAGTATGATCATCTAAAATATTCCGACCATACCTATATGACTGGAAACTTTTCCATGCATAAAAATACCTGTCACTTAAATTTGACATTGTGCTTTCACTGCTCATTTCTAATTCACTAATAATATTAATCAAAGCATTTAGCGATTTGGAATAGAGTTTAATCAGGGAATTTTTAACTAGGCTTTTGTTAAACGTATGCATGCTTATAGATCGAAGAGTACTGGTAAGCCTAACTCGAAATTGACAAAATAGCATTCGCATACGGGTCAAATATTCAAAAATTGGAGTAACAATTAGAACAAAGCCTGACCCAAAGAGGCCTTCAAAATAATACAAAAAATTATCACAGCTATAACCCAATTCGTCATATACAATAGTCCACAGTTTCTTCAAATAAAAAATATTCAATTGAACATTCCTATTTTCAAAATATAGAAAAAAACAATAATAAATATACAGCAACATCAATTTGCAATACAAATATAACTTGAATTTCTGAATCTTGAAAAACTCTGGATAACAATTATTAGACACTAGATATGTACCCATATTTCCAAGGGTTTTTTCGACTAAAATTTCAAAATCAGTTAATCTTTGAGCTAAATCAGAAAATTTCATTTCAGATTTAACTCTAAATATAAGTGCTAAAATTCCATGAGCAGACATTAAAACGGGGTACAACTTATCAAATGCGATGATTGTTTGTTTCTCGATCTCACTTATTTTCGAAGAATCCTCACTTAGGAAAGGCTTTTTGGTATCATAATTTGATTCAACTGTGTAGATTTCAGATCCGAATACTATTGAATCATCAATATCGGCACAAACCAAGTAATACCACAAGTTTCTCTTTAACATATCAATCCTTTCATCTGCTTTCCTTTCAGAAAAGTGCAATATATATTCAGGATCTCTGTTCAAGAACAAAGAATTAGCCATTTGATACAAAATTCCAATAGAAATTGTCGATTGATGATTATTAGAGGGATCTTCTTCTGGAGCATGTTTGTGATAAATATGCATAATACATAAAGACTGAAAGAGTGCCAAGCACGATTCAGTGGTTAAATCAAACTCTTTAAGGCATAGCTCAGCAATATTTATCGCTTCAATAGGTATTGGATGCTCCATAAGAAGTCGTCTATTTTTCGAATTCAAGGAACTATCCTCCGACTTTAGAAACTCTTCATTTTTTTCTATCAGATAACTAAACAATGATAAATAACTTAGTCTCAAAGTTATCAATAATGTTGCCAAAAAAGCTAAGTCATGCTTGCTTCCTAGTACAATATCTCTAATTTCCCCATTTGATTTGTCACTAGTGTTAATTTCAACTAATCGAAAGATGTCAGCTCTAAATGCTGATTCATCAAGTATCGGGAAGAATGGAAACAAGTTTTCGAAAAAAATATCGACTAGTATATTAAGAGTTCTTCTATCAGGTAGTACTTGTTTGATTTGTTCTAGCAAGCAAGTGCTATTACTAATGACTACAGGATGGAAGCAGATTCCCAACTTCGGACCAAAATTAGATATAGCTTTTTTTGTTTCGATAATATCTGTGTCTGAATAGGTTTTGTCTAATCGCTTAATATATTTATCTCCATAAAATTGACGTGACCTTCTTTCTAAATCTTCATTTTTCGGATTTTTTTTAAATACTGATTCGATTGAAAAGTGTATTCTATTAGGAGAAGTCAAATATTTCCATACCAAAATACCTCCTGGATCTTGCCTCAGTAAAATGATAAATTTCAATGGCCCAAATGGGGTAACTGGAGCTTTCAACTCACTTCTTGGATCTTTATTTAGAGAATCAAGAAAATTTATTGTGCACTCATCCGACATAGTAGGATTATAACCTATAAAGCGAAAATCAGTCCCTATCGATTTCGTATCCCCCAAGCTTTCGGATGTTGGGTTAATGTATCCTTTCTGTATACTCCTATTGACGCTATTTTGAATAGTCAAACCATCGGAATCCTGCTTGTTTTGTAATGTTGCTATGGTTATTGAAGCTTCAAGGTCCTTTATCTTATTGTTCAATTTTTCTATTTTACTGTATAACAATTCATCTCCTCTATCATATTCTCCACCTGATATGTTTCTTAAAGGTTTATGAGTTTCTGAAGTAAAGCGTTGGTCATCGTGTAAATGTTGCTTTTTATTAGACATGGTGCTATAAGAACAAGTGGCATCAATGCTTAGTTTTTTACAACTTGAGCAAGGGAGATTTCTATCACATTTTCTCTTTTTCTTGTGGCAGTTACCACAAACAAGAATCTGTCTCGCTCGTCTCTTATTCCTTTCGGATGACATACAGTTGATGACTTGTTTCAGTGAAAAGAAAAGAAAAGAATTGTAAAATTGTAAAAAATTAAAGTTACACTTTAAAAGCAATAATTATTCAATTAAGTCTGGGTATATACACACCAAATGTTCTTCAAAGGAAGATTCAGTATTGGTTCTAAACCATTCCTTAACCATTCCTTAACCGCTTACAATACTGTAAATACAAAAGGGAATACTGTAATTTAATCATTTATTTTATTTCGCATTGCGTTTAAAAATTACAGGGGAGAGATCTCAACTGCTGAAAATATATATTTATGTATGCCTTAATTAAATTTTGTTTCTCCGATAATTGACTCCTTGTCAGTTACAGTGGGATTAGGGCTATAGTTATCACCCTCAGCGCTATTGGACTTAATTACTTGAAATGAGACATAATATTTTCCAATATCTTGCGAAGTGAAGATCACCATATTCAAGAACATGAGCGCTGCATCAAAACCATAAAGAAATGCTTCATGCGAAATAAGATACCCATCATTTCCTTGAATATATTCAATCAACCTGAATATAGATCTTATGAATATAAGTATTGAGCATGCTAAAAGAGTAAATAATACGGAATTCCAGTTATTGAATTGTGAAGGAACGTTTCTGGTCATCATAGCACATTCGTTTGGATGCTTGAGAATCCTATAATGAAAGATCAGCTCAACAACCATAAACATGCCAAAGAAAACTATCTGGACTATCAAACCGCCAACAATTACGTTCTTTCCAGTTGTCATGGATGACTCTGTTTTACCTGAGGCCATAATACCTCCTCCACCTGCCTGCATGAAGAAGGACACCACATCACCAATCACAAAGATCTTTGTTAAATACTTCAATGGGATAATTGAGTATCTTTGACATTCCAAACGTGCAATTAACCTTCCAAGGGACATGTAGAGGGTAGCGGCAAATAATGCAGGTGCAACTAACACAAGAACAGATTGGATAATATATGGTCCAAGGGAATTGACATCGGAGCTGGAAATGAGTCTTCCAATATATCCAATAATTTCAAAGATTCCTCCTAATAAAAAAGGAAGCATAATCCATAGCACATGCTTTTCTTTTCTAGAATAATTTTTTGAAGTCATCGTCTTCACAATTTGGTAAGCTTGAAAAATTGTTATCAATCCAAATAACACAACAAAAACTGCTGCTGCTGCCTTTGAAGGTGTATAGTTATAGGCCTTCCACGATTGATCTCTGATTTCTAATTTATTAACCATCTTTTCTGTTCAAATATTAATAGTATGCTTAGACACTAGGTTTTAGTTAATAGTAAGTGATTAATGTCAAAATCAATGTATCTAATATTAGTGATAACGGAACCATTTTATATATCATACGGCTGGGCCTCTTTAGACAATTACAAACGGTGATTAAAGGCGATTAACGGACTTGAATGGACTTAAATGGACTTAAATTCTTTTAACATTTTTGGTGCGCAGTAAACAGCAATTTTTTCATCGAAAATGCATGCATTTCGGAATGCGTGTGCCTCTCTCATGCATAGGAAACTGCTAAAAAGTTCTCAGGTAGAGATTTGTATATTCATATGTTCAGCCGCATGATCAACCAAATTCTACTATGTCTATCTACATATGAATGATATGCTTGAAATGAGTCAATACTTTCTAGCTATGACGTTAACTTATTGCATTAAAATTATTGTCAAAGAAGAAATCATCACTTAAGAGATTTCTATATATAAAGTCCTCATGAAGCACATCGGTATGAATGTTACCTATTAATCCAGAGTCGTCAGCTAAAGACATTTGATTAACGGAGGACACTTTCCCCCCAATTCTGGCGAAGACATTCTTTTTAAAAGAACTATTCAATTCCTGTCTGTATATTTCTATATATTTCCAGAGCCTGTCAATTTGTGCATCATTCATTAACTTTTTTTCAGGATCAGATAATTCTTTATATTCATTGAAATTTTTATGAGAGCTCATATTTTTTGAATGTTTATTATTAGCTTGAGCTTTAAGATCAAGACAAATGCTTAACAAACTTTCTAAATCACCTAGTTCATTCAAAGAAAAATTTAAGGCTGCTTCATTAGTAATCGATTCATCTAAAAGGCTTATTATGCCACCAAATAAAATATTTGAACCATTAAAAAGTGATTTTACTTTCCATGAATAGTAATACCGACTGCTCAAACTCGATATAAATTGACCGTTTTTAGCTTCAAATGTTTTTAAGAGATCACATATATTATTTAGGCGTTGAAGGTATAGATCCTTGTGTACCGAGCTTATTATTTTGTTGGCAAGTAATTTGTTTTTTATCATCCGCAGGGTACAATTAATTCTAATTTGAAATTGAATTAGCACAGCTTCCATTCTATTAAATACTTGAAGAATAGGAGTGGCTGTTAAAGCAAAGGCACGTCCAAAGTATTCGTCAGCTGAATATAAAAATTCCTTCGAAATACCTGCCATTTCGTAGAAAATAATTGCTATCAGTTTCTTCAAGTAAAACAAACTGAATTTAAACATTTTCCTTTTCTCATAATATAAATAAAATCCATAATAAATATACAGCAACATTATTTTGCAATATATATATAATCTGAATTTCTGTATTTTTAATGTCTTATTATAGTCAAATTCAGTCTCGGCAACTAAGTACTCATTTAAATGCCCTAGACTATTTTGCACCAAAAGTTCAAAATCAGATAAACATTCAGCCAAAGAAAAAATTTTCATATCTGATTTGACCTTGTAAATCTTTTGAAGAATTTTATGAACAGCAGTTATTATAGGGTTCAACTCATTTACATTCAATATAAATAGACGTTCCTTATCTAAATCAAAAGTATTTTGAGCACCTTCCGGAATATAAGGAGTTTTTGTATCAAAATCAGACTCAGATGTATGAATAGGAGTACCGTAAACTATAGAATCTTCAATATCCGCATTAATAAGATAATACCATAATCTTCTTCTCAACATTTTTGTTTCTTCGTTGACATTGCTTTCGTAAAGGTACAAAAGACAATCTGGATCTCGATTCAAAAATAATGAATTGGCCATTTGATATAAGTTTCCAATACTAATTGCAGATTCGAACCTGCCAAAGGTATCTTCCTCTGGTGCGTATGTCCTATAAATTTGAATGATAGCCAATGCTTGAAAAAGTTCCAAAGTCGGCTCCTTAATGCATCCAAATTCGTTAATGCATAATTCTACTATACTTAAGGTTTCTAAAGGGATAGGATTATTCAACAATATTTGGCTTTCAGAATCCAACTTCATTTCTTCTGAGTTCAACCTGAATTCATTTTTTTTTGCATTGTTACCTAATAATGATAAATAACTTAATCTTAGAACGATCAATAGAATTGCTGAAAGAAATATGTCTTTCATATTTCCCAATTTTACAGTTTCAACACCTTTTTCTTCATGTCTTTCAACATCTTCTCCAATGATTCGGGTTATGCAAGATCTAAAAGTATTCTCATCTAGTATCGGGAAAAATGGATATAGGCAGTCAAAAAAACGATTAACAAGTAGCCAAATTATTTTTCTGCTTGGTAAAATATGTTTGATCTGATCAGCTAAACAGGTATCATTCCATAACTCAGATCCTGGATAAAGACTTATTCCTAGATTTAATCCAAAGTTAGATATAGCGCTCTTCATTTCAATAATGTCGGATATAGAATTGCCCTTCTCAATCTTTTTGATATAACTTCTACCGTAAAAATTACGAGATTTATTTTCCAATGTTTGATTCGGTAAAGATGAAGCTTCTCCTTTTGATTCTTCTAAAGACAACTTCTTCAGGGCGTGTGCTACTAGAAATTTCCACGTCATAATTCCACAAGGGTCTTCCCTCAGCAAAACAAGAAAGCGTAAGGGCCCAAGAGGAGATGTTTGAGCTCTCACTCTACCATCAGAGGTACCATGAAATGTGGCAAGAAAATTGATTGTTTGGTCCTCTGAATCCACTGGATTTTTACCAATACAGAGTAATGAGTTTTCGAAACCATCTGTAGGTTCAACTGCTAGCAACCCCAGAACGCTGGAGCCATTCAGATTTTTGATTTCACCGTCAGTGCTAGTATTAGAAGTATTGTTATTTCGTAAAGTGGCTATGGCTATCGAAGCTTCTAGGTCTTTAATTTTGTTATTGAGTTTTTCAATTTTCTGAGAAACTGATGGATTAAAGGTTAAAATATCTTCATTTTCTATACTACTTTTTGATTTCGTAAGGTTTTTTTCCTTTCTTGTTCGGCTAATATCATTATTGTTACTATAAGCACAGGTGCTATCAATATTTAACTTAATGCAATTTGCACACGGAAGATTACGGTCGCACTTTTTCTTCTTTTTATGACAATTATTACAGACTAAGATAGGTCGACTTCTCTTATTTTTTTGTTCAAATGACATATCAATCTTAAAAAATTAAACATTCTATTAATATTTAAATTACATTTTTATGTAGTAAATAAAAAGAGTGCATATTGTGCATCTTTTTGGCCGCAATACCTTTACGTGTGATAATGATATATATTACAAAGAAAAGTAATCTGTATGAATAATTTTTACAACTGACTCTTCGCTTGAATCATTGCAAAAGTAAGTCTCAAATTGGAGGTGATATTTTCCAATGTTTTGCGAAATAAAAAGAGCCGTACTTATGAACATTACGGCGGTGTCAAAGCAATACAGAAATATTTCATAAGAACTTAAATAACCATTTACACCTTGAAGAGCTTCAATTAATCTGAATATATACTTCATAAGTAGCAATGTGGAACACGATAAGATTACCAATAAGATTGAATTCCAATTATTAAATTGCGACGGAACGTTTCTGATAATCATGATGTATTCATTTGGATATTTTGCAGCTTTATAGTGAAATGCTAATGCAACGAGTATGAAGAAGCTAAGAAAAATTATTTGAATAATCATACCGCTGATATTTATGTTTTTACCAATAGATAGTGATCGAAACACTATAATGAGTCTCCCAACAAGTTGTATAAGGCAGGATAGTATATCACCTATAACAAATATAATAATTAAATTTCCAGTCGATATAAAGAAAAGCTTTCGAAATTCTAAGCGTTTCATTAATAACCCCAACGACATATAAAATGTAATGGTGTATAAGGACAGGGAAATTAAGAAAAAAAGTATTTCAGCAACATAGGCCTTATTTTTTGTATAATCAAGGCTTGAAATAAGTTTGACACCATAACCAAAAGTTTCAAATAATCCACCCATAATAAGAGGAATTATGGTCCATATGATACCTCTATGTCTTTTATTGACTTGAGTGCTTGAAGTTGCCCTGAGTAGCTGAAATATCAAGTACAATGTTGTTAGTCCAAACAAAACTACGAATGATACTGCTGCTTCAAACGAAGGAGAATATCTATAAGCTTTCCATTGAATGTGTGAATATTCCCTGACTTTTAATTCTTTCTTTAGCATTATACCTGAAATATCACAGTAGCACGTAGTATGGTATTATTATTTGTCTGAATAAATAATGAAATTGATATGCTAATACTTAATTCGATTTATATGTCTAGCACTAAATCAATATTAAAACTACATGTGCGGCGATAAGCGTTTGTAGCGGTGATTGTAGGAGATGAGCGGCGTTCCTGGACATCACAAAGCCCCCCATCGAATTCGGAAATTTCAGAGATAAATTTAGATAAAAATCTCAGTCTTTACGCCCAATTTATACCAGTAAATTGGATAAAGGATACGCATATGTTTATTATCATATTTTGCGAGGTGCTAGACCATGATTATTGATATAAAGTTTAAGATGCGTAAATGCACATTCAAAACACGTACCTATATATATATACATTAGAAGCACCAAATCATATCTACTAGAACTCAATATTACCACTTTACCATATGTAGTGGATTAGCTTGGAATTAATAAAAGCGCAAAATTAAGTTTTGTTATAAACCTTGCTTCATTTTCTCAAATATCCAAATCTCATTCTTTTGTCTACTGAAGTGTGGGATTATCTTATATATCTTCTGGGGTTTGATTATTTTAATAAAATAAAAAGAACCAATTTGAAAATGAGAGAAATAGTTGCTTGGTAAACATTTTACTGGCTGGTTAATTACCTGCTGTATATTCCTGTCGGGATTTCAGTCCGGTTCAAGAATATTTAACAATTCCGTTTTAATTAGCTTTCTGCATAAAAAAAAGTTCCTTGCTAGCCTTGAGGTCGCATTAAATTTGAGTTATAGGTACAAGAATTTGTCCAAGAAATAATGCATGATCTCCACTCTTCCCGCCAGCTACAATAAAATTATTTCAACGGTGTAGTATTATACGGAGTAGTTATCCGTTCTGTCTAAATTTTTCACTCATCTTCTAACTCCCCTCAAGGTTCGTTTGAGAATTTTTCTAGCAAACCATGTATTTCACTTGAGTTAACTTGAATTTAAATAAATTTACGATTATCTCAGCTATCGCAACGTCTCACCGAAAGGCTAAAGCCTTTAAAAACCCCACAAAATACAGTCAAGATATATCTTCTATAAATATTCAGAATGAACTCTCACGAGTTAGCTTTTCAATATTACGAATACTGTTGATATCTACATCAAAGCAAAAATGAACTTTTCTAAAGAGGATGGATCACCAGATTTAACTAAAAGTAATATTATACATTACTTCAAAACGCGATCTACTACTTTATTTGATATACCTTTGGTGAAGACAGACAAAAAAGTATGGCAGATCTTAAATCCTATTCCTGGTTTGAAGGAAATGACCTTCAGTGATTGGAACTATTATTTTCTCGGCTGGACAGCCTGGATTATAGATGCTATAGATTTTTTCTGCGTTTCTGCTGCTGCTCCCGAAATTGCTGCTACCTTAGGAGTTGATATAGTTGACATAACTTGGGGGATGACTTTAGTTTTAATGTTGAGATCAGTTGGTGCACTTATCTTTGGTGTAGCTTCTGATTATTATGGAAGAAAATGGCCATTTATCATAAACTTAGCTATATTTGTTGTATTGGAAATTGGTACTGGTTTTGTAAAAACATACAAAGAATTTTTAGCAGTCCGAGCTTTATTTGGTATTGCTATGGGTGGTATGTATGGCAACGCCGCAGCAACAGCTATAGAAAACCAGCCCATTAGAGCAAGATCAATTTTATCAGGTTTATTTTTGCCTGCCTACAATTTTGGATATGCTCTTGCTGTTATATTTTTCAGAGCCTTTGAAGATACATACAAACCAGGCGAAGGGTGGAGAGCGTTATTTTGGTTTAGTGCAGGGTTGCCAGTTATTGTAATTATCTGGAGAGTGTTCTTTCCAGAGTCTGAACACTTTTTGAGGTTAAAAACTCAGCGTCAATTAGAAGCAAAATATGACATTGAACAATTGAAATCAAAAAAAATTAAACAAAGCGTGCTTTCTGTGATCAAAACCGAAGGACTTATGTTTGTTTACTTGGTCTTGTTTGCAGCAGGAATCCATTTTACATCTCATGGATCAGCAGATTTGTATCCAACTTTCTTAGTAAAACAGCACAATATTGGGTCAGATAGAAAGACAGTTACTATGGTAGTATGTAATTTGGGAGCTGTGGCAGGAGGAATTTTTTTTGGTCAAATGACTGAATTATTAGGAAGAAGATTATGCATTATTGTATGCATGTTGACAAGTGGAGCATTCATTTACCCTGCATTTCTTTCAAATGATATAAGTACTTTAAGTGCTGGGTTTTTCTTCGTCAACTTTGGAATTGCAGGGGCTGCTGGTGTTGTTCCTTTACACACTTTTGAATTGCTCAAGAAAGAGAATCGTGTAATCTTGAGTGGTTTAGGTATG
>NW_015385571.1:0-25445 GCF_001447935.2 Debaryomyces fabryi
ATTATTATGTATTTTAAAATTAATGATGCATACTAAATAATCGCAAATTTACATCAAAAATATAAATTTAGCACTTATCATATGCCAATTTATTATTGCTTTTCAATTAATACCAAAAATATTAGATGGATCAAGTATCTAGCTTTTTCGAGAATATACTAGCAGTAGAACCTAACGAAGCAGATCAAGGCGCTAAAGAAAAGTCTAGACCGAATGAATTAAAGCAATCTAAACCTATGGCAGACAAACTGAAGCGTAAGTCAGAAAGTGATTTTGCATTCTGGACTCATAAGAAAGAAGGAAATGATGAACCAAAGTCTACTAATACATTACTTACTGATAAATTAATGGAGAAGATCATTTCCATGGTCATTCCAATGAATATTAAAGATCAGGGTGCATTGAATGAAAGATTAGAAATGCAGAAGACTCGTCCTCCACTATCTGTAAATTTGATATCGAAGAATTCTATTTTATTGAATCTGCGGCTATCTGTCCCATTTGAAACGATTGATAGTATAATCAAATTTTTCAATTGGGATAACCTGACATTTACAGTGGGTGTGCTATTGGTAATAACCCATATAATCCTAAATCCATACTTGATATTCGTTTTGCCATTATTTCAGATTTTATTTAATGTAATGGTTCCTCATTATCTAGTTCTTCATTCAACAGACAGATCCATGCTAAATACGAGGTATTATCAACGAAATCCTATACCTGACGATGGACCAGCTTTACATGAGTCTGAAATACCAAAACCAGTACCTGAGCTTTCAAACGAATTCATTTTGAATTTGACTGATTTGCAGAATCATATGCTTCTTTACGTAGTAACATATGATCTCATACTATGGGCAACGAACGGGATATTGTTTTACAAAGATGAAAATATCAGTTCTGTGGTATTTTTAGGTTTACTTACTTTGGGCTTGCATAATTTATTCGTACTCCCTAAAGTTGTGCCTATATTGGTCTTATATTTACCGATTAAGCTTATGCTTGTTATCTCCATTTGGACTGCTACGATTATGTTTCATCCTGTAATAAGAAATGTATTATTAAACTGGATGTATAACGAAGAAACACGGTTATATTTTGTTAAATTGAACAACCAGGTAGAAGAGTTTTTATTAAATTTGATTGTAAAAGTAGGTGATGAACAAGTTAATATCGAAACGAAACAAGCCGAAATTTTTGAACTTCAAAGATATGATCAAAGTAGTAAAATTTGGGAATTAAATGGATTTACTAATGACTTCTATACCATAAATAGTCCTATGCGGAAATTAAAGCAAGAATATTTAAAGGTAAAGGACAATGATACAAATGAAGATGAAAGTTCTGAAAAATCTGAACCTGTTGACATTAATACAACACCGAACATCAATGCTATAAAACCACCAATAGATTGGGAATTCAATGAGGAGTCCTGGAAATTAGATTTAGATGTGAACAATTGGGTTAATTCCAATTTACTTGCAGATCTTGTAATGATCGACACTGATGAGAAATGGGTCTACGATTTGGAATCATCGACCACCTCTGAATCCTTCAGAAGAAGACGTTGGGTCAGAACTTGTAAAAGACAAAGTACAATCAAAGATCCGAGCCAAAGTAATTCTGGATCCGCATACAGCGATTACTTATTATAGTATAATATAACATGTGTTCATTTATTCATAAATTCCATTAAGCTTAGAGAGTTAAACTGTTTAGATTCATTCTCTTTTTCCTTTTTCTTCATTGCTAACAAATTGGATAAATTATTTTGCTTCCGTTTCTTTAGCCTTTGCTTAGACTTTGATGTTTCGGACTTAGGCCATGTAGCCTTGAATTCTTCGGGTTTTGAACTTTTATTATTTGCTTCTGTATCAGTACCGCTGTTCGGTATCGGAGTAGAGCGCTTTGAAGTGGGCATCTCTAATGCACGATCTGATTTATGGTAACATTCAAGACATGTATATCTTAATAATCTACGTCTACTTACAGTACCTGACTTTGATTTCTTATAGATTATCCTTGTAGATACTGTAATTCCTGGAATAAAAATACTTTCACACTTATCGCAGAAGGTATCTTCCATATAATTTGCTGGCAAATTAATGCATTTCTCATTAGTAAAATCTGCAAATGTATCCTTGTATACCTTAGATAACGGGTTTAATGGTACCGAATGACTCAAATTAAGTAAATGAATCGAAGTTATTTGGTTGTTTGTTAATTTGTCCATGCTGATTGGAAATATAAGTCTTTCAAAAATAGTTTTTCAGATTAGACCGAATTTCGGCACATCTCCAGCCAATGAAGAAATATTTATTACAAAGCTCACAGAGTTAGATAACTCCATACTAATCTAGGTAACATATTTAATATAAGAATTTTGCATTATTAGCTTTTTGTTTTAGCTAACCTACTATATACTTTTGCTCGAATGTATGTGCAACAAAGAAAGCGTTTAAAGCTTATAACACCATCAAACATACCAGGTAAAGTACTCAAAACTTGTGTACGGTGCAGACAGCATAAGACTAAATGTGATGCTTCTAGAACTGACCCATTACCATGTTCACATTGTTTTAAGAAGAATATAAACTGTACATTAGATATAATAACCAAGGACCCGAATAGATCAAATGATTTGGTGACTAAATTAACAGTTGATGTGAGATCTTTAAAGAAAAGCTTAGATACATTAATCAACAGAAAGTTCAAGATGATAAACATGCTTGTTGAAAAAGGTGTGTTAAACGTTGGAAAGATGACGGCAACTCCCCCTATCTCTAAGATCGAAGCGTGTCTTAATTCTCCCCTGGAGACTCCGATGCCATTAACTCCAGAATCTCCAAAATCAGACACTTCATACACTATCAATAGTCATATCAGTAGTAGGGCATTTTCTATCTCACAGGAGGAAGCTGTTGAAAGTTTCCATAATTATCATTTGCATTTCAATAGATATTTGCCTATATTCCCTGAAGAATTCTTCAATACTATAAATATAGAAAGATTTTACCAACAGAATGACTTATTATTTTGGAGTATCATACTCACGTCATATTTGAACCAACCTGAAGCATCTAAATACTTACATTTATCTAATCACATAAAATCCTTGGTGGTTGGAAAATGTTGGTTTAATACCCCAAGATCGGTATATATACTATCATCGTTATTGATTTTAACTACATGGCCTTTACCTTCTGAAAAATACCTGAATAATGGTGAGAGCATATCCATTAAATATCTTTCCTTGATGAAGAATATATCATTACAATTAGGTTTACACAGATCGCAGTTTATTGATGAATTCAGTCATAAAACTGAAATTAATGTTTCTGATGAATTGAAGTTAAATAATTTAATAAGAGAACGAATTTACAAATTCATTAATATCAACTCGAATTATTGTTTAATCTACTCTGGTTTGTCACATCTTAATTACAATGGTTTCCAACAAGATTATATTATTAATAAGGCAAATCAAGATTTATTCAACAATAATATTGATAATGAGGAAGATAAGTATATTAATTCATTATTGAAAATTTCTTTAGTGCAATTAAAGTTGAATGAGAATATGAATGATATTATTAACGACAAGAAGGTTTATGCACACGCAAATTCTGATAAGCTAATAAATTTGAATATGTTTGAAATAATATTGAATGACTTTAATAAAGACACTAGTCCCTTGTTGTCTAACAATCTTATAAAGCTATCGGTTGAATTCCTGAAATTGCAGTTGTTTGTTTATTCATTTAGTCGCATGGATATCTCTCTTGTCGAATATCGTAGATGCATCATGAATGCTATTAAATCCTGTTACCTTATTTTAGATTTATTTGCAAAAGAATTTGTGGATATAAAAAATGTCAATCAGCTTCCAGTGCATTATAAATTTATTATTGAATTAACATCCTTAATAATGTTAAGAATTCATTCATGCCCCTTATTGAATACGCTCGATGACTACCATGTCTTGAAGGAAAACTTTCAAAAAGCATACGGAATATTATCTTTAAATAATGACAAGGCCTGGTTAAGTATAAATGGTCGATTACGAAAAATCATTGAAAAGTACGATAATCTTTTCAGGGAGAAACCACAGTCTATTTTAAATGCAGCCGATTCGTTTTTTCTTATCAGCAAGATGCAAAATTATTTGGTTTCAAGTTTAAATTATGAAATGGTATGGTATATATATCAGGATTGGAAGAACGAAGATAATTCGGAGGACGGAAAGACGCAAGGTATTAATTGGTTAAAGTTTGGGTTAAATGAGAAGAATGTTACTTCTAAAGAGATCATGGATTATTTATCGAATGAATGTTCAATTTTTAAATGATTTTAATAATGTATATGTATTCTTGTTTTTTACAATATTATATATATAATATACAAATTATCGGTCTATCCAATAGGCATTCAATCTTCTCGAAAATACAAATGGCTTTGTAATTAAGTACGCAGCTAGTAAAGCTAAAATAGTCAACACCAACTTAATTCTATCAAAATTTTGACTCAACAAATCGTAAGACAACGAAGGTTGAACTACATTGCAGAAAATGTTGAATTTATTAGCAAAACACACAACTGAAGTTGATTCCAATTCAGTGGGCTTCATTAATATCTGATTAGTATCTGGGTCTAAAATCAATTGATGCTTATGATTCAATACCTGGAAGTTATTCTTAGGGATTACCGGTTCATATGGCATCATCCTGAAATCGTCTTGGTAATCCTTACTAGTTAATTCTCTATTAGCTATTCTTCTGCTATTTAAAACAAATTTTGGAACTTCAATTAAACTTCCCGATTCTGTCAAAAACAACATAGATTTTAATGTTATTCCAAATTTTGTTTGAGTCGATGCAAGAGATACTATTCTCTCTGGGAAAATGAACGATTTCTTTGAAATAAAATTGATTGTTGTGTTGCTCTCAAATGCAGAAACAAGGTTTGCTGTCTTAACAGATTTTTCCTTTGTATCAAATAAGTCAAATACAATAATTCTTTGTTGCAATTTTGGAGCCTTAACAAAGAATGTGTATACTATCCAGTTATCATCCATGCATAATTGAATGGAATCAGAATCGACAACTTCATCTTTACTATGTTCATGCGTATACAATATATTTCCACTAACACTGTCAATTAAATAATAGCGCAATACTTTTGTATCCTCCTCCTCTGTTATAATAGAAATCAAGTTTGGATTCAAGTATTTGTATAAAACAGACTTGTCAGATAGAGTTATACCAATAGATGAGGTCTTAGTATGCATAGGTTTAGTCTTTATTAATAAAACTTTTTCATTCGGCTTTTCAAATTTCCAAGTTGGAGTTAAGTCTCTGTCATTAATTTTATAACCCTGTACACAATCAGTAGTTTCATCGATCAAATATTGATCTGCTTTTATATTAATATCATTGTCTTTGAATAATTGCAATTTAGAATTTTTAGAAAGCTTTAATGCAATTACTTCTTCTTCATTTTCCAGTCTTAATAAGAAACTATTCAGTATTTCATCTTCAAAGGTTCTTGTACTTGTAATTTTTCCATTTCTAATATCAAATGATAGCAACGAATGCTTTAAAACAAGAACAACCTCGTTTGTTGCAGGTTTATCTACAAAATCTATTATGCTCTGACCGTTCGCATCAATTTGAGATTTCCATGCAACAGACCCATTTTCAGAATCAATGGCTATAACGTATCCCTGCAGTTCGTCCATAAAAATAATTAGTTTGCCAAATCCAAACGTATCTTCAGGTGCGTATTCATCTTGAGAACCGGATGAAGTAATAACTTTTGAAATAATAAATCGACCCAACTGGGACAAGTGTCTTCTAAGTATCGCAAGCCAACGAGAGATGAAAAAGTGATAGTCATCTGAGTCATGAAGCAAATGGTGTACCTTATTTATTTCGCCTTCTGATTGTGGTCTGTCAATCATCAAATACTTCGACGAAGTCGGATGAAATCTATTCAACTCGAACGATGAATGCGTAACAGATTTGGTACTTGTGACACTAATTAGGACGTCAACCTTAAAATCGAAGAGGTGGCTGGAAATTAACTGCAAATTTGACTCGTTATCATAGTTTATATAATTCTTTCCATTTTTAATTAAGCTATTCGATTTCAATTGGTATTTCTGAATAGCATTAATATCGCTGCCTAGTGAAAGTCCTGATACGTCTAAGAGAATAACATCGGATTCAGTTGCAAGAAGAACACACTCTGCCGATGCATAGTTTGTAAAATCAACTTCCTCAATTGGCTCTTCAAATGAATAATCAACGAGTGACGAAAACTTTCCATCGACAATGGAGTAAAAATTAATTACCTTGGAGTTAATAGAGTAGGCTAATTCAAGGTTCAATACTTGAAGATGCAGCTTCAGTTTTAACGAATTCTCGATCTCATTCACGCCATTATCATCTAGGGACAATATAACATTGTCTCGGGTAACGACAATATTATCTTTGAAGGTCTCCACTTGATCAATATTAGAGATATACTTCTTCAAAGATTTAGAGATAGACAAAACATCTAATGAAATTGCAATTCTAATTAACAATAATTCATCTGTTATCACATATAAAGTGCCATCCACCTGTGAAGTCTTGATATCCTTAATTTTGACATCGGTACTAATAGGCTTCACAACCCCATCGTTTCCTAAGAATGTCAACAGCCCATCGGTCCCGACTACCAAAACCCCTATACCAAAGAATTCAACCACCTTCAATGGAACTGTTTCACTTGTAAGTGTTTCCTGTAAAATCCCCGTTTTAGTATCGAACAAATAAATACGACTGTCACTGGTGGAAAACGCATACACCGATTTACGATTTTTGGATAACAAGTATTGGTCCACATTCCCATACTCACGTAGATCTGCTTTCCAATTCAATTTACCACCACTACTTATATCTATATTCAATATCTGTGCCTCATTTGTTAATCCTATAAGCTGCTTGTCTGACAAGACTTCGTACTGCTGTATTTCTCCATAAGTATGCTTAATCCAATCTTTTACAAATGCATCTTCGAATAGCACTCCAAAAGCTAAAGATGATAATAGTGATAAAACCCCTATAGTCTGGAACAAACGCATGGCTCTCAATGTTCTTTAGTGCTATAATTGAACGATATAAAAGCCTTTAATTCAGTATACCCGTCTTGATCAAATGTGAATGTCGTAGACATTTTCAAATCGCGACATTTGGATTCTGAGTTCTGCATGTATATAGATTGCTGATTGCAATTCACGGCTCTCGTTATCAAAGGAGTGACGCAGGCTTATACTATACCTTTTCTTTGTTCAATAAGAAGGACAATTGCCATCAAGATAGTTGTGAATTCAATTATATCTGTTCCTTATTAAATCTAAATGCACGCTAAAGATTGGTTACTTGTACTTGTTGGGTTTTTCCTCCCCCCAGTTCCAGTTTTCATTAAAAGAGGAATTTCTTCTGCTGACTTTTGGATTAATATCTTACTTTGTTTACTAGGATTCTTCCCTGGATTGCTCCACTGTTACTACATCATCCTGTGCTATCCTTACAGTGAAGGATACGCCACCCTTGGTGGTGATGGCCACAATCACAGAGCAAACGACTACGGTGCTACAGTGGGATAGACAAGAAGGCGTGCTTAAGTTGGGTGTACATATTTTGCACCAGACGAATTAGCAGGCGGGTGTAATCTTGTCTAGGTGAAGCATATCTCCTACGAAATAATACGCTAATCCCTGAAGATTGATTATGTAGTGGTAGTTTGTGCGTGTTACCCGGAGATAGTTCCGAGAATAAAAATGAATAAAACTTTTGACTGTGATATGCCATTGCTTGGAAATACCTTACAACCTTAATATATGATCTAACTATTGAATTGAACTCAAGCTGTAGGAATTTCTTGCAACCTTGTTGCACGCATAACTTAAGTTGGCCGATCAAGTATTCATACTTATTAAAGATCCATCGGTTCAATGTGTCTATATGCGAAGATTAAGTTGAATGTCCTAATTTACTTCTCTAGCGTCAGTGGAATATAATGGAATGATTGGCAGAATTCGGACGGGAATCGTATTGATTTTCTGTTATTTGAGTTCTGTGCAAGTTTTGGGAGCTGTGTGGATCGGCAGTTTTTGCTAATCTATGTGGCTCTCACTACTCTCAATCAGACCCACTAGCTATTAGCAGAACCTTGTTTTCTTGTTTTATCACTCTTTGGATACGTTTTGTATTTTTGGAGCGATCATTCTTGCTTACATATTTCTGTTGTTGGTGGTTTTTCTATACTGATTGAGAACTATCTACACTTATAATAAGTTAAATGCTACCAACTTATTGACTATTATGGATATTTACATTTCATTATACATGGTTCTATTCAGCCATGTTAGATGCTATATACTCACTGCTCTCTGTGACATCTCCAGTTTTTTTTCTACCACCCCCTTGTTTCCATAACCAGAGCGCTTCTATCGCATAGTTTCTTACTGATAAATTTCTAGTCTTTGATTCATCGGCGGCTTCCGTCAAAGAATCAATGATTCTTAATTCCTCAATCAAATCCCACATTAAGTTTTCAAAATTTGACATAAGTTCGGATAAATTTTCATTGAATTCTTGGTCTTCAGTTTCTCCTACTGGTAAAATATTATATTTATGCAACCCAAGTTTATGCAAAATCCTGCCTAAGATTTGTATACTAAAGGACCTCTGACCTGCAAGAACAGACCTCGACAAGTGAACTAATTCACTTAAAGTATATCCTGGTAAATGTGGATTTTCAGAATGATGGTGTAGCCCTAAATATGTAGGCACTTCATCTTTGGCAGATTCTGATTTTAATAAATCAACCAAATCACCCTTGAAATCAAATCTCATATCTGAAATTGATTCATAAGTAGTATCAACTTGTTTAGGTAATGGCTCCGTCATCCACGATAACTTATGCGTTTCTTTTGGTAAATCAGGGAAATATTTCTCATGTAATTTATCATAGAAATCAGGATCGTTTAGATCAAGTTTTTCGTTATTAGTACTAGCCTGTATTGGCTTTGGAAAATGAACAGAGGAGCCTTCTTTTTCATCATCTGAATCGTTCACTAATTGATAATCCTCGTGTGCTACTTCATCTATGTCACCCGTAATTAAATCATTTACATCTTCTACGTCTTCCCATCCATTAGGATCCAACTCAACATTCTCATCTAAATCTTCATATTTCACAGTGGCTACTTCTTCAAACCTCACAGATTTAGATTTGGCATCCGCTCGAGATTCTTTTTCTTGCTCATCCAGTTTAAGATCATTTTCTAAGCTTAAACGGTTAATTCCTAATGCCTTATCGACATCTTCTTCATCTAATAGCGTAACATCCGCCCATTTATCATTAGCTCTACCGCCACCTATCCATCCGCTGAACCCTTCTGCATGCACATGCCCTTCATTATCATCACCACAACAGTTTTTGCTACTTTTTTCTTTCTTTTCGGTTCTTTTCAAGAGACTCTTGATAAGATTTGGATCCAATCCATTCAATAACTCTGCCTGTTCTTGTTCAATTTCCTCGTTGGTCATTTGTGATATTTTGTTCAAATTTTCCTGATGGATCTTTTCAGCTTCTGATATAGGTTTACTGACCATTGGCTTTGAATGTTGTTCGTCTGGAACTTTTTTAGATTCTTGTCTCTGCTTCCATCTCGATACCTTCTTTTCTTTTAGCTTATTCAAATCTGGAAACCCCGTTTTAGCCGTCATTTGTGGGGGCTTTGGGGCCTCTATTTCATGCTCTACAATCTCTCCTAGCATGTCCATCTTTATTTATTGAGTTTTACTTATAAATAATGCTGTGCTTAATTGTACACTTGCAATAATTTTTATTCAATACCTGGTACTGTATATTACATAATTACAAATCTATAGACCATCTGGTGTACTTCCTTCATCATTATTTTCTTGAAAAGATGGAAGGTAATGGGGTATGTGAAACTCTTTCTTCTTGATCTTGTTGCTAATATATTCTACGAAATTCTTGCTGATCTTTTCATTATATTGTTCATATTCAATAAGCCTGCTGGAATATAGGCTCTCTGCAGTAGATTTTTCTACATCACGAACAATTTTTTTCTCCTTTGATGGATATATCATGTCAACATATGGGAAAAAGAACAAGAAAAAACTAATGGCTAATCGTTTGGGGGAATATGACGACTCGTGCTCCACGAAGTCGCCGTTCGTTCTATTGTTGTTGAGCCACAAGTTTTGCCAATTTCTTTTAAACCCAAATGTAAACGGAGTATCTCGAACAGTGTACTGTACAATTACCCTTGTGTTATTATATCTAACATTAATATATCGTATTCCAGTTTCCTCGCCAGGTGTTCCACGAACATCTTTTTTCTTCGTTTTATCATTATGTGCTTTCCACCTTAAATACCTTTTCAGTTTATTTATATTGATATCATCGACAGTAGTCATATTATAAACGACGTAATGTAGGTGCACTATTAATAGTGCCAGGAGTATAAGTATCCAGAAGCCACTCAAAATATATAGAACAATATAATTATGGTCGATGTCTTGAGTACCCCTATAGTAATTCAGTTTAGTATATCGCAATAGATATATTAGCGCAACTATGAAAAACATTAGAAACCATATTACAAACTTCAAAAAGTACTTATAATTCTTCTGCCCAATAACAGTGCCTACCCAAACGCAATAATGGTCAAACTTAAGAACACAGAAATTCTTATCCTTCAGATGTAATGTTCGTGGAAGCTTAATTGACTGACACTGAGAGCACCAATATGGGTAACCAGATTCGTCACAAAAGAAATAATCTGGAACAGGAGTCAAGTCAGAAGTATCTTCCGAATTATACAAGTTAAATGGTCTTACTCGAGGAGACCTCCCAGGTCCTTCTATAAGCAACAATATCCAGTATACTATCACACATATTTCACACCAAGCTAAAATAACCCAAAGACTTATCGCCACACCATGAGAATGATATTTGTATATTTCTTGATAACCCAACGAATAAAAGCATGCAAAATCAATGTATCCCAATCCCGATATAACGCATATTGGAATAATTTTCTTTGCCCAACTATATTTGAATAGTTTAGGATCAAACACCATAGAATGATATCATCATGTTGGGAAGAAATCTACAGTAGTACTGATTCACATATATGGCACAGAACCTCGTTTTTGTGTCATTTTAATCTTACCATTAATAGAAGACATGAATACTAGAAGATTACAAATAATTTCCTATATATATATATATCTAACATATAACTCTTTATCTGATGGTGGTGGAAGGTATGTGTAGATGATATTCTAAATAAGATGAATTCATTACTAACTGAAACCTTAGATGATCGTTCGAAGGATATGTGCCCTATCTGTAAGACAGATAAGTACTTATCACCCAATATGAATTTTCTTATTAATCCAGAATGCTACCACAAGATATGTGAATCATGTGTGGATAGAATATTTTCTCTCGGTCCAGCACCTTGTCCTTACCCTAAATGTGGTAAAATATTGAGAAAGAACAAGTTCAAAAAGCAGATTTTCGATGACTTGGGTATAGAGAAAGAAATCGACATACGAAAGAGAGTGAGTGGAATATACAATAAAACAGAAGAAGATTTCGAGAATTTGAAAGATTATAATAAGTACTTGGAATCTGTGGAAAATATAATATTCAATCTTAATAATGGAATAGATGTTGAAGAAACCGAGTCTAATTTGGTTAAATATGAAAATGACCATAAGATTGAAATATTGGAAAAAAATATGAGAGAGAGTCAAAAGAATTCAGATTTGGCCAAGTATCAAGAATCTATGGCTCGTTTGAAGCAAGAAAAGGTCAAGATTCAGAAGCAGATGGAAATTGAGGATTTGGAATTTCAGAAACAGCAGAAACAAGAACTCTTAGACAAGTTATCGACTGCACAGTCTGCAAATTCGGAAGAACTAATTGCTCAATCTAATAATAATATTCTCAAGAGATCTTCATTGCGTAAAAGACAATTGCAGCAATTAACTTCTCAATTAGATCAACAATTTCAAAGTTCGAATCCTTTTGCTAAACAAGCTAAAGCCATAGAAGATGAAGGCAATAGAACACCATTCACGCCATTTAAAGGTGACCGTGAATTACATAAAAGTTACACTTTTTTGCCAGAAATACACGAGAACAATGCAATGGAAGTGGATGGGGACGCTGGATCCAATACTTATTATGCTCCTTACTTGAGCAAGCTTGCAAAGGACAAGCAGTATTTGGGTGCTGGATGGAGATTAAATAGTGCATTCGAAAGAGCATTAGATGAGGCATTCACAGGTCTATGCTGTTTCATTGATAAAGAGAAAAATTAGTTATATACTTACGGGTTGTATAGGCGTGGCATTTTGTATATTGATATATGATAAACTGGCATCTTTGATAAATTTCCTGTAGTATCAAAATGGATTACAACTCCAATAAATTATCGTTGTCGACTTCTATATGACTAGTAGACCGTGTAGATGTTTTGGTCCCTGTTATAATAGGTTTAATAGGTTCCTGAACCATTGAAAGGTTCGGCAATGATGAATTATACTCTTCAAACTCGTCTTCGTCTCCTTCTTGTTCTTGGTCTGTTTTTCCTTCTATTTCATAATCATCCTCGTTCTTGTGCGTGGTAGTTTCCTCCAATTTTTTCAGTTGTTCTTTAGTTTCCAAATTATTCTTTAGCTGTATCTTGTTGGAATCATCTTGTTCTTTCTTATCTTCTCTTTTTATCATTGTTTCTTCTTTGCTTTCTCCTGGCTCGTCTGTGGATGCCTCATGTGGTATATTTTCATCAACATCAATATCCAGGTCATCTGATACTGGATTTTTAATATCACTTTTAGTATTCGCTGCTTTCGTACCTTTATTTACAGAGGTAATGTTGCCCCATAAGGATAAACCCGAAGTAGGCAAAAATGAAAACTTCTTGTTCTTATTTGAGGGACTAGACGTTAAATTTCTGTTAGGACTTGGGTTTTCAATCTCTGGCTGTAAATCTATGCTATGAGAATTATTAATGGAGCCAGCATTGAAACCAAATAATGAACCAAAAAATCCATTTTGTTTACCTTGTTCGCTTGTCGCTGCCTGCAATGCCCGATCGTATTCTTCTTCTTTTTGTTTCAACTTATCAAGATGTCTTTCGTGATCTTTCCTCTTTCTTTCGTGAATTTCCTTAGAGATCTGTTCACTATGATGAGCTTTAATCAATTGGATTCGTTTATGTATAAATTTATTCGATTCTCTGTCCACGATACGGTTAAGCTTATTTGTAATTGATTCCTTTGGAAGCTCAAGATATAATTTTTTTTTTAGCTTATCATGATTTGTATCTATTTCTTTGTCAGTCACTAAACTATCCTTTTTATCTTGAACACTTCCATTGTTTGTCATTAATTGACTATTACGAAACTGTAATTCTCTTTTTCTGGATTCAATGTACGAATCTCCAGAAGACCAACTAAATAAGGTATTAGCTGTTGATTGCATTAAGTTCCTATGTTCGTCATTGTTTTCAGCCTCCGTACTTTTTGCCGTTCCCTGAACGTCTACTGTTTGCCAATTATCAACTATTGACTTCAGTGTAACTTGAATTACTGACTTAGACCATCGTACTACATCCGACCGCACGTTGCTTTCATCTATGAACTGCTTCGTAAGCCCTTGAAACGAATTGTAGTATTTATTAGCCTTTTGCGTTTGCTGAAGTAACGATTCGGGGTATTCAGGTGTATGATCTGTGGTCCTTTCAGGTACGGAAACTTCCTTAAATATTATATCTAGCAGTTCTTGTAGTTTTATATTATTAATATCCTCCTCTCCATTATGCTTTTCAGTCATTACAATGTTCTTTTTGTATTCAATATAATGCTTTGTATGCTGATTTACGTCTCGGTGTATGCTTCTTTATCCAAATTTCTCATTCACGAGGGAACTGTGTTCTTCGATATGAGAGAATAGAACTTTTTTAGCACATATCAACTAATAGCTATAGAACAAAAATGGCCTACGAGAAGTTGAAATTAGCACAATTTCCACATTATACTGTATTATTATTCTTGTTTACTGATGTTGATAGTCCGGTACTTAAGCAGGTGAAAGAACAGCTCATTTCAGGTAATAAAGATTATGACTTTTGTTTCTTAAACACACAACATATTATATCACTAGAGCAATTGTATAATTCTATACATAAAGCAATATTAAATTATGAATTCGGTAACATGAGAGCTAAAACATTGAATACGGAAATTATATTTAATTTGTCACCAATAAATAATATTATGGATGCATTGAAGAGATTTGGGGTTGATGAAGCATGTCCTAACCTCATCACAATAAAAGTATTACCAACGTCTGAGTGTAATGAGGTAGCATGTAAAGAATTAAACACTCATCTTATGAACATTTTGAGTATTGACGATTCACATAATCCTACATTAAATGATGAGCTTATTTTCAATTCATTGGTTGATTTAAAGAAGTTAAAGAAGGTTTATAAGCTAAATGATGCAAAACTTTCTGAAGACAAAAGTAACTTGCAAGGTGAGTTAACTCGCTTGACTATTGGTGCATGCCAATTAAGAGGCTGTTAATATCTATTAACAAAGTAACCTCTAAGTACATATATTTTTAAAATGCTATATCTATTGTACTATTCTAATATACAGAGAATGGAGTTAGCCACGAAAAGCAAATCTTTGTAGGCTGATGCTTTGTTTCTTTTCAATATTAACTTGAATGTTTGCTGTCCCAACTTGACATGCTTCTTTCTTGTTAATTTGCAATATATTCTCCTTCACTTCCTCCTGAGATCTAATATTTTCTTGGTAGTGGTTCATGTACTGACGTTCCTTGCCCTGCGACTGAAGCGGTACTGATCTTATATTCAAGTCAGATGGAGCTAATGGTTTTGTATTTTTTAAATGACTTGGTTTGTCTTGGGGATTGTAATCAATATTTGTACTAGAATTCAACAGGTATTTTTCACGCAATACTTTGGCAAAGTCACGAAGCTTGTCATTTGTAGGAATGGACTTAATTGGTGATTCTTCTATTATATCGTCCTCTTCGTCGATTCCAAACTCTAGGCTGGTATTCGAATTTTTTAATGAAGATGATGAATCTGGAGTTTGCGATTCCAAATCTTTAACTTCATCATCACTGAAATCATTATCTGTAAGACCATCTGTAATATTATTAGTCGCGCATTGGGAACCACGAATATGATTCACAGGAGATGAAAATTCATCAGGTATATCTGAATCGCCCGAAATAATACTTGAATCCCACGGAGCTTGTTTAGTTGAAATTGGAGTAGGTAAATGATTCAGAACAGGAGTTTTGTCAACATTTCCAAAGAATTTACTAATTTTGCCTTTTGGGGACACGAAAGTAACACTATCGCTTTCGTTAGCAATCCGCTTTATCTTTCTAGTAGTTGGGGAAACTTTTTCCTTGGGAGCTTGAAGTCGCATTCTCTTACTAGGCGTTTCAGTATGGATACTCATTTCTCTAGTGGACTTTACAGTGCTGAAAAATGAATCAATGGCACCAGTCTTTGGGCGTTCCGGGACAATCGTAGCTGATTTACTTCTACTTGCCATGTTCGAAGGTATTGATGACTTTTGAGAACCTAAATTTATCGAACCGCCTTTCAAATTAGATAAACTCTGCTCCCTAGATACGAGAATCTCAAGTGTATTTGGGTGTATCTTACCAGTACAAATTTGGGCGTGTATCGTTTCACTCAATGTCTTACCGCAACATTCTTCTAGAATTTCAAAATCTAATTTCAAATCATCTGGATACGAATTTAAGGTTTCTAATTTTTCTGTAAGGGGATTAAATACTTTTTGAAATTGAAATGCCAAATTGGCCTTGTAAACTTCGTCCTCGAAATCTATAGGTGTTTTCTTACCGTCGGATCTTAATGCAATCAATACCTTCTCTAAATTATTAAACTTCTTGACTAAGTTGAACGCTGTCTTCAAACCAATTCCAGGAATACCCTTCGTATAATCACAGCCTGAAAGCATTGCCACAAGTCTTAATTGTTCTTGAGTGTAATTAGACAAATATGGGATTTTCTTAACCTTGGAAAAATTATCTCTACATATTTCAATACACTCGCCAAAGTCATTCAACTTGGTAATTAGCCGATTACACCCAAATATGAGTAAATCAGAATCCTCTGATAATATACCATCAACTAAACCAATCCTCTCCAAATAGACCATTTGTGGATCTGCTTCATATGGTGCGACAATATACTTGACTTTTCTCATGTCTAACTCTACCATGATAGATTTCGCCATTTGTGGTGTCACTCCAGCCGCCTTCATAAACTCCTTCCATGCCAATTTTCTGTTACCATCTTTAATCAACTGATTAGCCTTTTCTTGTGCTTCTTGTCTCTTCAATCTTCTTTCTTTTGCTGTTTCAGCCTTTGTTGGTAAATAAGCACCATCAAATACTAAATATGGCTCCACTCCGAAATGTCTTAGCATATCTATTTTCTTCATTACTGAATTAATATACTTCTTCGTTGGTACATCCTGACATAGTTCTTGTGCACACGATATCAAGCCTCTATGTAACCACCCGTAAGTATCAACAGCTAATGTTTTTCCCCTATACTTTGATAATGAGGTTGAATCTTGAATTTCTTTCAAGTGTTGAAGTAAACCTGTTACTCCCATCCTTATTAGAATAAGATTTTAACTGGCTGTAATGGTTTATGGGAATAGATTAAGAACTTTCTCAATATGTAAATAAAGTAGAAAAAGCAAAACGCGGTTGACCAAAATATTCTCTTCGATTTAAAAAGCGTAAATTTGTAAATAAATATATTTTATTTTACATAGAATAGAACAAATTTTAAAGAATGCTTTATTATTTACCAATAAACAGAGTGTACTTCGTAAACTAATATATAAATCGTATCTATTTCTTTTTTGGTTTGTACATACTAACTGGAGTATTCACCGGGAATCTGTGTATGCCAATACCTTGTTTAGATGTAGACTTTTTTTGGGCATGACTAATATCTTTAGAAGGATCATACTCAAGAATAGGACAAAATGTGATTTCTTTCGGTTTCACGTTCTCTTTGTTCGATTCAGAGTTAGAAACCTTGATCTTTTTATTCTGTTGGCCCTGTGTTTGATTAGAAGGAGGTGCATTATTTGTAGCAAAATTATCCTGGAATTGTTGTTGCTGCATTTGATTATACAACATGTACATATGATGTTGCTGCTGTTGTTGATGAATTTGATATTGCTGTTGTAAAATATATTGTCCTTGAGTTTCCGAAGGAAAACCATTGAAAGGTGTATATCCATTGGCCATCATTTGCTGATGCGATGGTATCGCTCTTAACGGATTATTAAATATTTGGCCTTGTATTGGTATCTGATTCTGCCCTTGAGACGAATGCAATTGGGAGGAATTTACGCCAGTATTAATAACCTTAGTAGGCGTCGAGGTTACCATACCATCCGGTAACTGAGGAGTGTTTATGTAGGGTCCGGCGGATCTGAGTGTTTCATTCTCATTCTGATTTTGCGCTAAAAATGAAGACGTATCAATGGCTTGTTGTTTTGTCTGTATGTTCATATTCTGTGAGCCAAATTGAGATTCTGGCTGAGAAAAGTTCCTGATTTGAGTTATATTTCCTGTCGATCTTGAAGGCATTAATGTTGGTTGGTACTGAATGTTTTTATTCATAGATATTTCATCCTGATTTTGAATTCGTTGCTGGGTCTGTAATTGAGGATGATTTTGCGTGTGTAACGGCGCCTGTATTTGGCCCTGCATTTGCATTTTGTTTAGTAATTGTTGTTGTATTTGGTGGTGCTGTATCTGTAATTTCAATTGTTCTTGCTGCTTAACTACATTTGGATTAAACTTTTGCACAGTGCTTGCATCATAAATTGGTGCTGTGAAAGGACCTTGAGTTATAAACGAATTATTAGCCTTGAAAATGTCAATTTTCAAATTTTGATTTGTTCTCAGTGTGCTTGGTGAAATTTGTTTTCCGACAGGAGATGAATTTTTACATGGGGATGAATCTGCAATTTCAGTAGCATTATCATCTACTTCGTCTACTTCATCAAGGCTTGAAGCTCTATCTTTCATGCGAATACTGGTAAGATGACTTGTGCCCTCTGAAAATAATTCCTTTTTGAATTCGTGGATTATCACTCCATAAACTGGGGAGCTTGAGCATAACTCCTTGTCGTCCTCGTAAATAATCTGCATCACTGATAAATTTTGTAACTCATTATCATCGTCATGTCCATCATTCAAGAAAGCTAAATACCCAGACCAAAAATCTTTTAAAAAGGGGATCTGTAAGTCGAAAGTGTTTTCTTGCTCATTCAAATAACCATTCACTATTTCATTCTTCTTTAGTATTAATCTTTCGCCATTATACACTTTCGCCATACATTTCCATTGTAACATATCAGGTGTCTTTCCGTTATTGATAGTTACATTAATTTTGATATAGGAACTGAAAGAGCCACCTTCAAGGTTCATGACTTTAGGAGCCTTGGCCATTGAGGGAGTGGATGAAAATGGTGATAAATCAGAAGATGGAGATATAGCTTTATTGCCACTAACATTTAAATTGTTACGAACTAACCAAATGGGGATGTTATAAGATATGACTTTGGAAAGAAGCGAACTGTTCAATTCTTTATTAATATTCGTGTTCAATTTATTGCGTAATTTCAATTGAGTCATTGAAGTATGAGATGTTGAATGGAAAGTAGTAAACTTATGCGAATTATGATGGTCTGTTTTATCGTTGAACATTATGGAGAGTTCTTTCGGATGTAATGAATAAGAGCATTTCTTATCAGGTAAATTTGTCTTAAAATCAGGGAAAGATGTTTCTTTTTCATTGTTACCCCGGATGAAAATAGGAGACGACGAAAGTATACCTCCTAGTTCTTTATCTATATCTTCGCTATCAATAGAATCAATTTTGCTGCTGTCAATTAAATCTTCTAATGGCGTATTCATCAAGGCGTCTAGCTCTTCATTCAAGATAGGGCTTTCGTTGAAGTCCTTCCCATACTTAGCAGGTCTCTTCAATTTCGTTAACCGAAAAAGTCTGGATGCGATCTGTTTTGGGGTTCTCAAAACACCAGTTTTATTGAGTAACATCCTTGATAAGATTTTATTTTGTGACGAGTATTTTAATATCGAAGTATTTGGCTCTTGGTGCTCTTTGAATGTTTTGAATTTTAAATATGAACTTAACAAAATTTCATCAATTTCTGGATACCAAACTTTGTCATTATAAGTATTGGCGCTACCTATCGATGAAGTATCAGTTCTTGATAACTTTCTGGGCGCGGGAGAAGCAAGAATGTCAATCTTGGATGCTATGGATGTACTTGGGGATTCAATAAAATCGTGAGAGATCTTTCTTTTCTTACTTGTCTTAGAAGCACTTGCATTAAAACTTCTTGGTAATGGTGTTGAACTATCTAAACTTTCGGCTAATATATCAGTTCTGGGTTTGATAGGTACCAACTTAGGCGCTGCTTTCAACTGTGATTCATGCAAATTTTTATTCTTAATATTTGTATTCGGTGTTATTGCAGCTCTGGTTTCATCCACATATACTGATGTCAAATCTGTCGTATCATTGCCTGCTGTATTATCGGTATTTAATGAACTGACATCTATGGATAGTTCATTTGAAGAATTGTTTTCCTCTCCCTTTTGTCTGTGTTTTTTACTCACTTGCGAAGCTATGGCATCAAGAAATTTATTATTAGTAGTGCCTGACGATGGGGGAGGAGTAAATGAATTGAACATATTCTTCTTGCTTTTTGTTTGTTTATCATCTGATCTGCCTTTCGTTTCGTATTCGATTCCGTATTGCTCATGTTCACGTTCATTTTTAGCATCAACAACTTTATTCAAATTATTCGATACCTGGAAGAACCTTTGCGGTGATAATGAATTTATGATATTCATAGGCGAGCTGAATTGGAACGAAGGCAGAAATCCTAATCCAAAACTGAACGAGGGTGTAACACCAGATCTGGTGCCATTACTCGTCGATCTAGGAGTTTGTGGAGGGTGTAAGTTGTTGGTCATACTAAATGTCTAAATGAATATGACAAATCTCACCACAATAACTAACTATCTGCTCTTACCGTCTAATAACTTATGATATATAAATCATGAAGCAATCAATTACTTATAAATCTCAGAATCACTTTGGCGTTTTTGTATACGTTTTATTCCGTGTCACAAAAACGCGGTCCAAATCACGATAGAACCAGGGTCCCTTCTATAGCAACATCAAACTCCATCCATGCACCAACCACATAAGGGGCTGATTGGACTGTTAGGTGTATATATTTACTGTCATTTTCGTATTACATTTTCATACTACATCATGAGTGTATATTAAAATCTGCTAAGTGTAATTATTATAGCGATAGTTTTTATATTAGAATTTCTTATTATCCGAAACTTACAATCATAAAACAAGGATACTTCTAATAAGGATGGGTATTAGAGTTGGCAATATGAAGCATTAGGATTTCTTCCACAAACGCTTCACTTAAACCAGGCTGTAAGGATTCATAATCGATAAAATTTTGCATCAATTTATCGATTGTAGCTTTAGTACTGGGTGCTTTTGCTCTTACATGTAGGCGTTGGAGTGAGTATAATACCACATCATCAAGAAACCTTATTGGGCCTGGATGAGAAACATTTTCTAGCTTTCGGTCGGGACTTTCCTTTGGTCTGGAAGGGGATCCAGGAGATACCTGCGAAGAATAAGTAACTTGTAGTGGAGGAAGTAGTGAAGATGATTTTGTTGGCATAGCTAATTCATAACGTTGCGAATTAGGTGGCAAACTAATCATGTTTAGCAAAGGTGATTCATTGCTAATTAACAAAGTTTGTTCCATTGGAGAGGATTTTGTATGATAACTCTTTTTAGTATTAAAGTCCCACTTTATTAAAGGATCATATTCGGGAAGATCGCCGTAATCTATCTTCAAAGGATATTTTGGTTTTTTACCATTCTTGTGATGCCTTTCTGACCATTTATTTTTTTCTTCAAGTAGTTTGAACAAGTTTACGTTTCGCTTGATATTTTTGAGAAATTTATGGTGCAATAAAGTTGACGAGCTAGGGCGTTTCTTGGGGTCTTTTATAAGACAATATCGAACGAAATCTTTAATATTTTCGCTGAAGTCTACTCCTGTTAGCAACGGTGGGCGTTTTTTGGGAATTTCAAACAAAATTTTCATAGGATCATACTGCGATAATGGTGGGGATCCAGTAACCAATTCAATAGTAGTTATTCCTGTTGACCAGATATCTGCCTTCTCATTATAACCTGTTTTCAGTCTAGCAATCACCTCGGGAGCCATCCAAAATGGTGTGCCAACGAAGGTATTTCTTTTCAATTGTGTCATGGTAATCTCTCCACTAACACCAAAGTCAGCTAGCTTGATTTCTCCATAGCTTGTCAAAAGAATATTTGCCAGTTTTATATCTCGATGGACTTTATTTTCCTCGTGTAAATATGTCAATCCACGTAAGACATCTCTTATAATGAATGCTGTTGTCTCCTCATTAAGTTTTTTATAGCATTTAAGCAAATCAGCACATGACCCTCCTCCACAATACTCCATGACAATCCACATTGACATATCATTGATGAAAGTTTCAAAATATTTTGTGATATAAGGGGATCTTAATTTTGATAGGAATTGTATCTCTTGGATTAAAACAGCAATATCCTCATCAGATTCATCTAGATTTATAACTTTTACAGCAACTAGAGTATTATTCAAAATGTCAGTTGCTTTATAAACATCCCCAAAGTTTCCTTTTCCTATGCATTGGTGAATCTTATACTTTTCTACTGACATGATTGATTTGAATTTATTGAAGCAAAACTAAAAAAAATAGGAAATTGTAGCTGAATTTAGAATCTTCTTAAAACTAATAAATATTTGGTTATACCTTCCTCCTTATATGCAATTATGCTATGGTTTACTATAATGATGATGCTATATTATTTCAATATATATGTATAAATTACATACTAAAACTATCTGAGGCCTAACAGAATAAACCACAAATTTTGCAACCACAAACATTTTGGGAAATTAATTATGTACAGGAATCACAAAATCAGCAGTCCGTTTAATTTTAAACTTCTAATCTTCCAATACTCCTTAGCTTCTAACGTAAGACCGATGTCTACATTAAGATTATTCAAGAAGTCGACTTTGCAACCGTTCAATAATAATAATTCTGAAATTATAAATAGCCGTTTTGATTGAGTCCCAATATCTATTTCTATGAATTTTCGCAATGAATATTCAAATAGTGATATAGTTTTAAATTCTTGGTTTGAATCTATGTTAATCAGTACTTGCATATTTATATCAGCACCACATATAATATATTTGATAACTTCATGTATCTCTATTCTTTGAATTGATCTCACTAATAAATCATTAATACCTTCGATACTTGGGATATAACTCTTCATTAAGTATTTGTTCCTGATGAAATCTAATCGTTCTTCATTCAGGCTACTTGGTTGTAACTTTTTACTTCGTGCTAAATGTTGTTCTAGGTACTCATTGACCATTCTGTTATTAATATATTTCAAAAGCAATTCATTTTCATTTTCAAAATTATCTAACTTCAATGATTTGATTCTGGAAATATGGGACCCTAAATGCCTATGCGAAGAAGAGCATCTGACGCAGAATACAACCAAAAAATTGACAGACACCCATTCAACAGATTCAGTAGACCCACAATCAACACACTTATTGTTGTCGCTATTAGGAAAACTTCGAAGAAGTGCTAAATAATCCTTTTCGAGCATCGGTGTTTTAGATTGGATTGAAACCGGCGATAAAGACGATTCCAGCGTCTTCCCAGGAACTCCAGGCTTATCAGTACTTGCTAAATCTGTAATTAAGCTTCCCAATTTTTGCTTGTCTTTATTTTCTTTATGAGTTATTTTATTGCCCCCCTTCAACCTGTCAGTGTCAACCAACTGGCCGGCGTTATATAGAGCTTTAATCCATTTATTTCTTTCATCTTCATTGATTGCCTGAAAAACATGTTTGTTTCCCAAAGAGGTAAATATTTCGAAACAATGCTGTCTCTTCTCATAAGTTATGGGTTTAACGCTAGACAAAGCAATTTCGATAGGCTTATTAATAAGTACTTTACCTTTTCTCCAATCTGAATACTCAGTCAACTGACCGTTTTTCAACACCACCCATTCCTTATGCCATCCTTGTTTTCCCTGACCTCCTAACGTATACAATATTCCTTCAATTTCAGAATTTTGATCATCTTGTGATATCATAGGAACAGCCGTGATAGTACTCACTTGAGATGCTTTAGCAAATATTAAGTCTAGATTATCTTTCGAGATATACTGGTTGTCATTAACTGCATCCAAATTATCGCTAGAGATATATCGGTTTAATCTGTTGTAGCGTATAACATTAGTCAATTCCTCGTTAGATTGACACGCCTCTATCATTTGACGAAACTGAAATTTTTCGCTATTGAATTTTGACAACGCACTTAGGTATATCTCATAGTTACCCAATAATAAGTTCTTGCTTAACTTGACATCTAAAAACATTTCAGTGTGTAAATACTTACCATGATAATGCATGCTAATAAATTTGAATAAGTTTTCTAGCAATTGGTTAAAGTATTGGTTATTTAATAATTGATTAAAATGATTCAAATAATGGAATTTAGATAGTTCAAATTTCTTTCTTTTGCTTAATAATTTCAGCTCTGGACGCTCTTTCTCGTTAGATAAATATTTATTAAGCCAATTGTAATACTCTTTAGATGTATTCTCAAAATTCTTTTTATTGAATAATAATTCATTTGAACTTGAAGCCTCGTTACCCGTAATATTTCTAGATAAAGTAGAAGAAATCTTATCAAGAATCTTGCTATCACAAATATTTCTTGTGAAAAACTGTAAGTTCTTTTCAAAAGGATCAAATATGGAATTAATAGCAGTTTTGAAGTCGGTCTTGAAATTAAAGTGCGATAGTAAGGAATTAAATTGCAAGTTAACTAAATCATTCATTAGATCAATCGTTTTTTGCTTGCACAAGAGAAGCTTTCTCAAGTAAAACTCCAAGTTCTTTCTTTGTTCAATAAATTCTCCACAAATTCTCTTGAATGCTGGCAATTCAGTCTCGTAAGTTTTCAAAGCTTCTCTGAATTCTGGACCATCTTCGATATTAAAACTAAATACCTTTCTATAATCAGCTAATTTAGCATATCGTATTTTCTTAGTAGACCTTAATATTTTCTTATCTGACTGTGTGTTTACCTCTTCGGCGTCTTCTTTGATTTTACGGTCATCCACTTTCGCAGGAGATTCAATATCATTGGCAATACTTGCATCGATCCATACTTTGAAATTAAATAAGTGAGTGTATTCATTTGTAGCACTATCAAATTCCCATAATGATATATTCATCATATTGTCTTGAAATACACTCTTATTAAAATTATCATTTATAATTATTCGTTGGTATTCTTGATAGCTTTGGTCTATTGGTAAGTTGTTGTAATTTAACTTTGAAATCTCAATTCTCATACTTTCATAAGGTTGGCCCTGTAAGACCTCCTTCAAGTGGTTAATGTCGTCATTGTCCGCTAATGTTTTCAATATAACCAATGATTTATCATTATTCCCCGCAAGCACTGGCTTTATGGATATATTTAATTTCAATCTATTATATGAGGATGGAAATCGTATTAATAATGGAACAATTGGGGTCGTAGAAGGATTTTGAATGTAGCTCATTAAGTCTCCGATTGGTTCTTTGGTCTTGGTATCAATTTTGGATGTAGATATGCATTGCTTGATATCTTGTATATGACCCAATATTATTGAGTATCTTATGGTATCATTGTCATTAGTCAAAAATAATTTGTTCAAAGATATATGACTCCAAGGTGATTGAACATATGGAAATGATAACAGTGGAATATTATCCATGCTTTTCTAGGTACGATCAATATTTTCTAGATTTATATTTCTGTTTCTATAAGCCTTCTAATGTGATTAGCATTGAAAACTAAACAAAAGTGGTACAAAACCAAAATGCTACTCTATCAGATGCATCTACATTATTTCTATAGAACTAATCATATGCCACCAATTTTTTTAAATAGAAAATCTATAAATCTATAAATTCTTATGAATGTATTCATATTAACATCTTTCTAGTAAATATAGAACTCGTTTTAATCAAAAATGTAGTAGAAGACAATAAAAAATTATGCGAATT
>NW_015385572.1:0-25228 GCF_001447935.2 Debaryomyces fabryi
TAGCCAATAACAAATGCTCTCTAGTTTGTGGCATTTGACCATCAGAAGCTGCAACAACAATAATAGCACCATCCATTTGAGCAGCACCAGTAATCATATTCTTAATGTAATCAGCGTGACCTGGACAGTCAACATGGGCATAATGTCTCTTTTCAGTTTCGTATTCAACGTGGGCAGTAGAAATGGTAATACCTCTAGCTCTTTCTTCTGGAGCTCTATCAATAGCTCCGTAATCTAAGAAAGAAGCACCACCCTTGTCAGATAAAACTTTAGTGATGGCAGCAGTCAAAGTGGTCTTACCGTGATCAACATGTCCGATGGTACCAATGTTAACATGGGGCTTAGAACGGTCGAATACAGAGTAAGATCTGATTGAAGTTGGACGAACTCTAAATGTAGTACGTCCAGTTAAACGGAAAGCATTAGCAACGTTTCTAAACATTTTTAAATTGCTTGTTTAATGATAAATAGACAAGAAGAACTCCATTCTACTTAAATATCACCAAAATTTTCCACTCAGTCGACAATTGATTCGTGGAATTTTTTTCAAGATTACATAATCGATGATATAAGTACAATATGGATTTCATCTATTGCCATATAGATAAGCGTTCTAAGGTCAATATATGGTTCCAGTACACGATATATGATGGTCATTGAAGTAGGGAACATACGGGGGATACCTAATTACAGAATAGAAGATTACAGTGGTGATATTTCGGTAGATGAGTTGGTAAAAAGACTAGATGGATACTACGAGAGGTTTCAATTACGTCCGAGATATGTAGTGGGATGCACTAATAAACCGCTTTGTCGAGACAACACGATAGATGATATTAAGGGTATGAATGGAGTTACAAAGATAAATGCATTTGTGAGTGTTCTAGGAGGAAAAGGGGGGTTTGGAGCCAACTTACGAGCGAACAAGGGCAGATCAGGACGACAACCCAAACGAGAGACCAAGGATCCAAAGACATATTACAAGGATTTGAAAACGGGAGTTAAAACTAAAGATATTAACAAGTTGAAAAAGGCGTACGAGGCGCTCAATGAGCAAAATGGGCAAATGGATAAGGATAAGGAAAGGCTTCAGCAAAAGAAGGAAAAGCTCCAGAAAGCTATTGGGTATTATGAGAGTGTATTGAATGGTAATACTGCCTCGCAAGAAAGGTTTCAGGATACGGAGTTTCTTGATGAACTAGATGACGTGATGATGGAGGTGAGAAATAGTGTCAATAGTGCATTGAATCTGGAGTCTGAGTCTGACGACAATTGGGAAAGTGATTGGGAATCATCTGGCGAAGAACAGGATGAACCCCAAGAAGGATCATCGAAAGACCTTGCATCGGAAAAGACAAATACGATAAATGCGAAACCAAAACCTAAATTTGCATCATTTTTCGATGAAGAGAATGAAGAAGAGTAGTCATATATTATAGAGCATGTATATTATATTTAAGATCTAATAAGAACATCAGTTTCTTGGTCATCCTCATTTACTTCATCAAGGTTTTGTATGATATTTCTGTCAACTTCCCGTCTTTCTAAAATTTCTGCTGTTATACCTTCATTCTTTATGTACTCATAATAAATGCACAACAACAACAAAGTACCCTGTAAAAGAGCGGCAACTAAGTATGACACCCACGAAGACCAATGTGAACCTTTAGTAAAAAACAATGTCATGGTGAAAATGAATCCACCTGGCGTTTGAATGCACATCATGCCTATAGACAACGTGCCCGGATGTTTAAGTCTGTAAGTGGTGGTAATTTGGGGTACATACTTCATCATGGTTAATAGTGCCGAGAGTAAACCATTGATTTGGGCAATTGTGATTAAAAGAGTGTGATTGGTAAACAATCCGGTAAATACTTCGATTATCGATATAATTCCATGTAGTGCTACGAACTTCCCCACAGTCACAATTTTTGCATATTCTTCCTTATCCTGCTTTATCGAATATCTTGTTTGAAGAAGGACAACAACTAGTATCAAAATAGCACACGTGCATTGTATTCCAATTTGAATTAAGTTTAACTGGGAGTTGAGGCAGTTGAAAAAGTTCAATGCACCTATATAGCAACAATGTCTAGCTTTAGAGCTAACAAGAATAATATTTGTAAGAGTGAAAATCGATGAGCATGAACCCAAAAACAAGAAGTTTGTCGATAACCCTTCGGATGTCTTCTTGATATAAATACGACGATATTGTGGTAAGTAACTGATGATAATCCCTATGGTTATTAATACCAGAAATGCGAAGTTTATTTTAGATGCTCCTTCAAACACGGAGCACTTATTATTGTCGTTGCTACCAAGCAGCTGGTATTGCAAGCTATTCATAACTTAGCAAAACGAATAGAAATAGCAATTCAATGTACTTTAATGCTAGTGGTAAGGAAGAAGGATTGTTTTAGAATCTAAAATTACACATAGATAACAAAATATGACACTGCACATAAAAACTCTCTGCTACATTTTGGCGTAGTTCTACAAATACATTATACATGTTTAATTTAGTATCGTTTATTAATCATAATTGAATTGTAATAGGAATTCTAAAGTACATCAGATCATTATTTTGCAATTTGATGTGAAGCCTCAAATAATACGCTCTACCTATAATACAACTCTGGAAGTTTGGAACAAGACAATAGGCATCAACACCAAGATCATCGTGAGATCCCGTATTATCTTTCGAAAAGACATTTTTCAAATCAATCTGAAGTTTGACCTTCTTTGAATAAACTTCCTGGTCGGCGGAAGATGTTGACTCCCGTGAAGAAACAAAAGTCCATGGGGATGTGGCATGATTTGAGGTCACCTTAGATTCGTCAACTCGTAAGCAGTTGTATTTTGTAGATAAATTAGCTAAACTTTTTATGTCCATAATTAATTGATTGTCAATATTCAAGACATCGCAATTCAACTTTCTAGACAAATCAGTGATTTCTTCTAGGTATTTCTGGAATGGCTTAATGACATAGTTTTCTATATTGTCAGCGTCTCCCGGTTTATTCTTGAACATCAAATCACTAAATATTTCAACAGGAATTGGATATTTCTTTGATCTGTATGTAAACACTATCAATTCGGCGGTTATGGATTTAACATCTGGGGGTTTAGATGTTTTAGAACTTTCGTTAGATGAGAAAACAAACTCTAAAGGAATATCAAGCTTCGTTGATAATTCACCATTAAGTGGATGGGGATGCAAAGCTTTATATTTGTAAGGGGGTACGTATTTCACTTTGTAGTCCATTTTAATTGTGGTCATACCAATAATCCCAACAACTTTTGGAGCAGCAGTCAATGACTTCTTCTTATAAGGTACAAATAATTCATACTTTGCATTTTTTCCTTTTCTCAACAACTTATTTCTAGCCAGGTTACTGTTATTCCCATCATTATATAATTGTCGTCTTTTAGAAATAGATGGTACCCTTGTAATTTCATAAGTATTTTCATTATTATGAATTGTACGCTTCTCATCCAATAGGTCCTTACCCAAGTCAATTTTCTGGGTTACCCTTTCAACTAGGTTATTATATATAATCTTTGATTCATTTTCAATTAACTCACTGTCAAAAGCTTTAGATAACCGTTCTTTGGGTATAACTCTAATAAAACTACTAGTTTCATTAACAATCAAAAATTCATCTTTTCCCGGTTTGATCAAATGACTTGGAATGATCAGGATATAATCAGATTCTTTTGCGATAACCCTGGCTTCTATACTATAACTGACAGAAGTATCTGGGAAGGACAAATCCTTTAATCGTTTATCTAATACCCCATTCAAACCAGGCTTTCTAGGTTGATTCAAAACTGGGGCCGTACCACCAATTGTAAATTCTGACTTGGTCGAGGGTCCTTGACGAAATTTCCTCAAGTTCTTTAAAAATTGATCTTTAGCTAATCCCAACGTAGGTAACATCTCGCAATGTCGAGGTAAATTATGAAATTCACAGGCAACATCTAATAACTTATCAGGAACACGGAAATTAAAAAATTTCTTGTAAGTGACACCAGGCTCGAAATATTTCTCCATTGGAAACCTCATGCATGCATTATCAAGAGGATCATACAGATCAGCTTCGAATATCTCATCATTCAAATCTGCAGGAGTCCAAGAGGCACTGTAATCAAACATATTGAGAAACTTGTAGAAAATAAGCGACTTCTTTGAATCAGTATCACTTGTAACCGAAATCTTACCTTCGAAAACAACAGAAAACATATCAAACAGAATGGGGAGATGATGTTTGTTACTGATGGTGACAAATCCATTTATAGAATCTCCAGGCTGATACTCTATAGCCAGAGGGTCGATGATGGTGGGTCGTACACCTCTCTTGCACGCTTTTTCTGTGATTTGAATTTCAATTTTTACTCGATTAGCAACACCACTGTTGATGTCTGCAATTTTCTTCAACTTATGCGTATTTCCCAAAAGACTATCCTCCCATCTCGTTGGTGATTCATTTACAGGGTTCAACGGATACGACTGAGCAGCCGTTGGTGCAGAATGAGTCGTCCCTGGAGAATCTGCCATACTAGGAAAGTAGCTTCCAGTGCCCGAATCGATACTTCCGGTAGGAGTCACCGTTGAATCTTCATCATAATTAGGGGGAGCAAATCTCAAGTCCTCGTTCGAAGGACGAATGTTCTTCGAGAATGTCGATTGATAAAGTTGGTACGAAGGCAAAATGTTCCATATTGGAACGTCCTCGTACGCCGGAGACGCTAATGGTTCCTGTTCGCTCTTCGTATCTCGACCCGGTACTGGTATCTCATTGCTTTGGTTCGATGGGGGGCTATTTTGCAATCGGCTCTTAAAATCACGTTTGGTGGGCTTTGTTCCAAAAAATTTCATTAAATTTCACTATTCCTGCGGGTCTTATTTCCTTTTCTTATTACCTGACTAATATATTGGCTCTACTGGGTTGGTAAGAACTTAGTGGTTTTATTCTTATCTGATGTGATGATATAAACCCCGTCTATTTTATATCACAATACCTTGTGCCAATATGTTCCCAATACTGTTAGCTTACAATATCCACCAAACCAGAATTGGTTACTACTTATACCCTTAGATTTGTTCAATTTAAGTTCGACTCCGGAAAGATATGTAATAAATATTATCAAGGCAAGATCAATTTTGACATGTTTTATAACAAGGCACTTGTCGCGTTTGAAAAAATAATTTAACCACAAAATGTAAATACATTCTTATTGGTTCCAGAGCAACCAATACGCTTGAATCCTACGGTAATTAACGGATAGTTGATAATAGAAGTTAGGTGAAGTGGAGTCTGTGACTCAGGTTTGAAATAGCTATAAAATGAGTGCCAGTTTTTGGGCTATTAAGGCAGCAAAAAGCAAGAAGAACGAAGTAGTCCCGGGAACATCGAAATGGGTTGCCAATGAATTATATTGCATGAACTCGGAAGTGCTAACGCACACGGAGATGTTCTACCAAGATTTAAGAGGAGATATTGACGAATTGAATGATTTCATGAGAAAAGCATTGGAAGGGCAAGATAATAAGATATTTGTCGAGTCGTTAACGGAGAGAGATGAGAATGAGACTAAGGCGGGCGATATTATAGGGGAACTTGGTGAAGATGCGGCGGTGGAAGGGGCGGAAAATGGTAAAGAGATGGATGTAGTTAGAAAGCAAGAAGGGGTAGATATTACGTCTAACTTCACATATATTTCGCCGGAGCATCGAAATGAAGGAACTCTGATAGATGGAGACGGGGACAAGTCGAATAACCCTCAGTCTTCACCGGTGATTGCTCCTACAAATGCTAATACTAATACTAATTCTAATACCGCACATGCAACTTCGAGGTATACGCCGAAGACACCGTCACCATTGAAAAATAACCAGGATCAGGATGTACATCCCTCACTGCATGCTGATTTATCATTTATACCCATAGCTAATACTATAAATCCAAAAAAAGGCATACCTCCAAAATTGGAGTCACCGTATAGAGAACAAGAGCCTACAAATCAAGCATCAGATGACGATTCATTCCAGGCCATAAGTACAGCGATAAGGAAAAGTATAGCTGGCAAGTCCGCTATTCATAATCCTAGAACAAGCCAATTTATTCATGTTGATACACCCAAGAAGAAACAAAATAATGCCCCGGAAAATCTTTCGAGAATTAACAATAGAGCTACTATCGGTGCATTATCTCATGGGAGCTTAAATAACTCTGGAAGCATTTCTGTACCATTGAAAAGAGAACCAGCTTCGGTAAGAAAATCTATGAATAAAACTCCAAAGCGAGCATCCGTCTTTGTATCTTTACCATCGCGCGAGCCAATAACAATCAGCTCATCATCCAATAATTCTGGCAAAGGAATATCTGAAATCAAAAGCAGGTCTCTGAGAGTGTTTGAAAAATTAGAAATAGCTTCGAGAAATGAAAATACAGGAAATTTATCTCCAGGAACGTTGAAAAAACGAAAATTACAAAGAGATACGGAAAGTCATGCTGGATTTAATTCCACATATATAAAAGAAAGCTTAAAGAGAAGATCATCACGGCCATTATTAAATGACAATATTAAACCAAAGGAAGGCCCAATAAAGATTTTGAAATCAGAGGAAGAAGTAACGGACGAAAATAAGTGGCATATAAACGAGCAACGTGCGAAGAAGCTGCCTAGTACAGTCCCAGGGCATACAGACCATTTGGAGGAAAGTTCTAAACCTCAATATGAATTTAAATCTGATAATCACAACGCAATAAGAATCCCTGCCTCCGAAGATTTACCTGTAAAATCTGCTGAAAATACTGAGAAGATTTTGAATCTGTTCCTTAATCGCAATGCACCCACTCTAGTAAGCGATGAAGAAATAAAGGAGGAAACGAAGAATAGAGAAAGTATTAGTCGGTCACCTTCGAAATCTCCTGTTATTAACTCGATCGGATCTGTTCTCCGCCGTGCCAGGAATGTCTTTATGAGTAATCCAAAGTCAGTAGGCTTACGGTACGATTCAGCAAGTTTTTCAACAGGCACTGGTTCACCAAACCGGAAATCCAGTTCGAGGTCACCTGAGAAACATTCATCCCAAATGCTAATAAGAGAACGTACTAAATCACCTGTTAGGTCTTCCACCGTATATAACACGCAGAGGTCTAGATCACCAACGAAACTGCTCAGCATGGCAGGTTCAGAGACCACTTCTAGAGCATCTTCGAGAATTAATGTCGATTTAGATGCTAAAGCTGCTATTGAACCAAAAATTATTCAAGGAAAGGCCGAAGTAGATTTAATCAACAGACTTATGGCTCCTACTAGTGCTAGTGCAGCTAAAAATGTGAAAACTCCATCCAGAAAGACTCAAGATGGTAAACGAAATGAAATTTCAAGTAAGAACAAGTTCCTCACGACAACTCTTAATCCGACAAAGCCACAATTTAATCCAATAAAGTCGTCGAGTAGATCTGATCCGTCTCCGTTGAAGAAGTCAATTCCTCTAAATGATGAACAGGAAATGAAAGAAACAAAGATTCCCTCCAGATTAGAATTTTCTAATATTCCATCATTGAAGAAAAAGTCTTTAATGGCAGAGAGAAGCGAAGCAGCAGCTCAGAAACCCAGACAAAAAATTATGATAGCTATGAATCATAAGCTAGATAATAAATTGCTACCAAACCCTTCACCCGTTTTAAAAAATGATATACCAAATCATGAGAAAACAAATGAAGGAAAAAGATCATCTAATTTTTTGAATGATAATTCAGAGCCTCAACAAACTCTGAAACCAGGAACTAAATTAAACTATGGAAAGTTAACAACTTTGCCGGAAGCTACAAATATAAAAAATAGTAATCTGGAACACAAAGATTTCGCTAAGCGTTCCAAAGTTGAAAGTAAAACACCATCAAGACAACATGCATTGAGTAAACAAAAGATCCTTGAAAAAAAGGCCAGTAGAATCTCAAATAGCGATAAAAAGACATCCCATAAAAGTACTAATTTTAAAGCTAATGATATTTTTGCAGATCCCCGAACACCTGCTAAAGATAGAAAACTCCAAACAGTAGAAGATACCTTGCCAGATATTCCGACAGACGATGAAGATAATAAGTCTCATAAAGTCTTGCAAAGTTGGGCTGAAACTCCGCAGTTACATAAGATTGTAATGCAAAATAGAACTATAGATCCAGTAACAATTTTTGGAGAAGTTCCTCGTTTAAATATAGAGGAAATATTCGAGTCACAAGCTTCACGATACCGTGGCAAATCTTCTCCTTCAAACTTCACACCGGACGAAAAGCAAAGGAAACGTGAAGCTACAGAGTATGCAATCAAGATGGGCTATAAAGATTCCGCTCATCTGTAATATATATATATATCACTGTAAATATGTACCTATAACATAAATACTTAATGTACAACCAAAATAATAAAGTTTTATTATTTCAAACTTTGACGTTTTGTTAACGCAACATCCTTATTCCATTTAGATAACCACTCTTCTGAATCAGATTTTGGGACGACGTATAACCTTAAACCGTTGTCAAATAATGGCGCCTTTGGTTTATCTGACATTAGCACATTATTAATTGCCACATTCTTACCAACTTTAACCAATCCGCCTGAAACTGTTTCCATGTAACATTGTAATTTCTTGAGAGTGAAATTTTCATGTTTAGGGTCCTCAAACCATTCCTTTGGTCTATTCAAAACAACCTTTAAGATATCTGTTGGTGTGCTCAATTCACTAATTTCTGCAACATAATCGAATTCATCAGTGGTAGGATACAAGATCATTGCTGGGAAAATTAATTGTGATTCATGATCCATTGCATCTTCTAATCGTATTTTAGCATCCTCGAGTAATTCTGCTGGCCTGGCACTCTTTAATATCTCTATATGTCTTAATTTGATTGCATTTACTAGTAAAACTTGTTTCAATTGTTTCTCTTCTTCTTCTTTTTGCTTTTTGAGTTTTGCAGCTGCAATTTTTTCTTCTTTATCAACAACTTGTTGATAAGTATCTTTAAGAGACTTGTTATCAGCATCGATAGTTAATCCATACTGTAATATTTGTTTCGCTTCTTCAAATCTTTCAACACAAAAGAAAGCTTTACCAGATCTGTAGCATGCCTTAACATTTTTCTCGTCTAGAAGTAAAACATTTTTGCAATCATCAATACATTTTCTATAATTTTTCAATTCAAGATTACAAGCTGCTCTATTCAAGTATAATGCAGAATTAATTGAGTCAACACCACAGTCAATTTCCAAACCCTTCGTATAGTAACCCACTGCTGTGGTGTATTGCTTAGCCTTGTAACAATCATTTCCCTGGTTTTTAAAATTTGTAGCAATTTCGTCAGGGTCACCTTCATATACTAAACTTTTAAGTGCCTCTAAGTTAGTATTTTCTCCTCCTTCACCATCAGTTTCATCTAATTCTGTCATGAATAATGGCAATCTATTCAATTCTTTCATGACTTCATCTGCAGACTTATCTGCAAGTTCAGACAATTGAGGAGGCAAATCTGGCTCACCCGGCTTTGGGATATACCTCTTTGTATCCCATTCAGATATTTTTTCTTCAGTCATGGTTATAGGCTTGGTTGATTGAAATGTTTCAATGTACCAGTTTGAAAATTTTTTGTATTTGCGCAGAGATTGCAACATGCGAAAAATAAATCTATGAGAACTATATGCTATGTAAATATAAATATACTACTCTCTTTCTTTTTGGAGTATCAAAGGTACTTTAAGGGCCATAATATCGCCATTAGGACACTTAAGTTTTATTTTCAAATAATAAAGTCGAGCTGTAAAACAATATTGAAAGTCAGGTATCAAGCAGAAATCCTTAGAGCCACTTGGAACCAAGGCTGCGTTTGATATATCAATAACAGCATTGAATCTCTTGGTGTACTTAACTTGTTCCTCTACCTTATCTTTTGGAGATTTTTTAATCAAACTTTCCGATTCCCATGGTATTGATGAAATCAAGTTTAGCTCCTCTGAAGAGTCCATAGCAGACACTTTCGGATTTAAAATCTTGAAATAATCATACTTGGACGAAAGGTTAGCAAGACACTTGACATCACGTATTAAACCTTTATCTATTTCTAAGCTATCACGCTTGACGTCTTTGAGAAGTTTTGATAACTCTACTGCATATTTTTGGAATAGTTTGATAGTTATATAGTCAAAATTATCCGAGCCTTTACTTTTATTTTGAAAAAGCATATCGTGATGGAATACCACAGGGATGGGTAAGTTTTTGGATTTGATATTCAATGCAATAAGTTCAACAGATATATGCTTGAAATCTGGCGGACTCTGATTTTGACCTTCTGAATAGATAAAAGTAAGGTCTAAGGGGATGTTTATTTTTGTTGAGGGAACTGGTGTGTCTGGTTTCCTGAGTTTTGCTAGCGGTACATATGGTACTCTATAATGAGTTTTTGGACTTGACAAAGCAGCAAGACCTATTATTTTGTTTGTTCCGATAATCGACTTCTTTCTATACAGTAAAAATACTTCGTAAACGTTTTCCTTAGGTCTGGAAGGGCTAATTTTTGAATAATACGACTGGCGCATTTTTGCTAATTCAGTTGCACTCGAAGTAGGATGTAAAGAAGAAGTTGAAGTTCTGTCTTCAATAGAAAGCGTTGACATCTCTTTTGCCAAGCTGATGTATTCCTTTATTTTGTCGACCATATTTGAATATATCAATTTGGCCTCTTCGGTCATCATTGATCTATTAAGCTCAAAAATTGGGTCGGCGTCTCCAACCAATCTTAAGTAACAGTAATTTTCGTTTGCAACCACGTATTCGTCAGCAGTTGGATTCAGTGGTAGATGGTTTTTCAAAAGCAAATTTCTGTAACCTGCTGATCTGCCTATAATCCTAGCACTAATACAATAACTTATAGCAGTATCAGGAAATGCAAAATCATTGGTAAGCGATGCATACTGAGTTTTATTTCTTCCTATATCACTATCATCAGGCCGTGGCGAAGAAATACCTGCATCATCTGTATTATCTCTCCATTTTCTTCTTAATGAATTTATCACTTCATTCTTTGAAATACCTAGAGTAGGTGGTACCTGAATATGTTTCACCAAACCATGTGGTTCACAACTACTGTCTAATAATTTATCAGGAATTTTAAATGTAAAGAATTTTTTGTAAGTGACATTAGGTTCGAATATTTTTTTATGATTTAATTGAATTTGGGTATTATCATAAGGATCAATATCATTCTTAGGAATATGTGGGTTATTATTATCAGTTACTAACCTATCAAGGCTACCATCGTTCCACGAAGCGTTAAAGTCAAACATAGTTAAGAACCGGACGATGTTTACCGGAGGCTGTACAATTGGTCTATTATTATTACCTAGTGTTAAGGCTCCTTCAAATACTACCGGGAACATATCAAATGGAACATTATGCTTTGTCTTATTAGTGACGGTTACAAAACCGTAGATATAATCCCCCTGTTTAAGTTCTAAAGATAATGGATCAACAATTCTAGGTGCTACACCTATTTTTCCAATTTCTTCAGTCAAATAGATATTAATTATCAAGTCCTTAGAGATTTCTTTATTCATAGCTGTTAACCTCTTCAACTTGTGAGCATTAGATAAAATCGTATTATCTATAGACATAATATCTTCTTCTTCATTTTCTTCTTCACCAGCATTATTGGGAGAAGTAGGCAAGGACACATCCATAAAATAATCGTTAACGCTGGAGGTTTCTGATGAGGCAACTGACGATATAGGCGTAATTTCGTAACTTGGTGGTTCTGTTCGAAAGTCTTCATGCGAAGGTGTCAAGTTTTTCGATATAGTTGACTGATACATATGATACGATGGTAAGATATTCAAAAGTTCCTCGTCTCCTTTGTGCTTAAGGCCTTTTTTACCATCTCTTTGCGATAAAGACGAGAGCCTTAAATTATACCTATTAGATCCTTTGTCATCCATCCTTCAAGAATCTATAAGCAGCAAAAAAAATCAACTAGCAATTTCTGTACTGTCTTACCGTAGTACTGTCTCTGTCAAATCTGTCTAACGTATGTATAATAAAACTATTACTTGATATCAGAATTTTATCATGAAATTATGAAAAACATAAATTTCAACCGAAGTGCGGCTGGGCATTTACGGTGTTTTTACGGGAATGAATTGTATATATTCTTCTAAGTAATCAATTTTCTATATGCATTGGTACATTGACTGTTAAGAGCTCGCCGGTATTTATTTTGATACTTACTTTCAAATAGTAGAGTCTCGACATGAAACAACTTTGAAAAGTCGGTACCAAAGTTAAATGATCCAAGCTTGTACCTTGTGGAGGATGCGATGTTGGGCCTTTTGCTTGACAATCTCTCAAATCAACGTGGAGGTCAAAACTTTTAGAGTATAGGGAGTATTCATCATGTGTAGATTTCACTTGTTCCCACGGTATTGTGGTTATGGAATTATGTGAACTATGACTTTTAGGTGACTTCATTATAAGCTGGTACTTTGGAATTTGCAAGTTAATGTATTTGGTCGATAAAGTCGCAAGAGACTTTATATCTTTCATTAGCTGAGTCTCCACTTTGAATATATTGCTTCCTAAAGTAGTGAGCAAAGATTTTAACTGTAATAGGTATGATTGGAATTGCTTGATTATTATGGAGTCAAAGTTTTCTGGGGTTTCTTTTTTATCATATATTTCTTGTTCTTTGAAACACATATCATGGGAAAATTCTAAAGGAATAGGATACTTCAGAGATCTTAATGTGAGAGCTACCAATTCTACTTTCAAATATTTGATTTCCGGAAACTGAACTTCTTTACCAGACGATGATTTTGTGTGAAAGTACGAAATATCTATAGGTATCGTTAACTTAGTGTTATCATATGATTCATCCGGCTTTCTAAATTTCACTGGAGGTACATATAATGTTCGATAATCCTCCTTGGGCGTTGATAAAGAAATTACCCCTAATGTTTTCGATGAGCCAGTCAACGATTTCTTCTTAAATGGTGCAAGACATTGGTATATTTCATCCAGAAATTGTTTTGTGGAAGGTCTTAATTCTCGCTTGATTTCATTATCAGCCATAGTATATAACTGTCTTAATTTCACGAAAGAACCATCTCTAGACACCAGGGGTGAAATATCTGGGGTATCTCGTTGATCCCTTGGTAAGTTCAATAAATTATTCCCATGCTCTATTTTACTTTTAATTGAATCGACAAATACTTTATAGTAAAGAAAGATTTCACGATTTCTAGAAGAATTGTAATGAATATAATTCATATTACTCTGCGGAATAACCCGAATATTACATGTAGCTTCTTTAGCAACTACATATTGATCACGGTCCAACGAATGCTTATAGTCTGATGCTTTTCCAATAACTCTAGCACTAACATTGAAGCCTATAGATGTATCTATGATTGAGAAATCTTTGAGATGCCCACTTTTTGCACCTAATATTGATGATGGTGAATTTTGGGTTCTGGAAACTCCAATACTTGGAGGTATTTCTGTATGAACAGGAAATGTATGTGCTTCGCATGTATTATCAAGTAATTTTTCTGGAATCTTGAATGTGAAAAATCTCTTATACATAACGTTAGGCTGGAAAAATCGTTTAACATCGATAGATAAAACAGCATTATCATAAGGGTCAGTTTCTCCATCACACCAATCATGCGGGTCCCCGTCATCTGTGGCTAATCTGGCTATATTTGCGTACGACCAAGATGCAAATAAATCAAGCATATTTAAAAATTTGTGGACTTTTGAAGGCTTCTTAACGTCGATTAATCCTCGATTATTTTCAAGTACGACTAGCGTACCTTCAAATACAACATAAACCATATCAAACAGTACAGGTACCGGAGACTTATTTTTAATAGTAACATAGCCATGGATGTAGTCTCCTTGTTTAAACTCGTATTTCAGGGGATCTATGATGGTTGGCTTCACTCCCTTCTGACAAACCTTCTCGGTCACCTTCATGTCAATCTCCAAATCCTGGCAAATTTTATTATCCGACTTACTCAAATTAGGTAATTTGTGTACATTCGCTAAAATAGTATTCTCCCAAATATTCGGCTCTTGTTCAAGTACCTGGTCAATCTGCTGGCTTGGAAACGGAAATTCGTCAACTGATAAATTTGATGTTGGTGACTGCATGGCTGACATATTTACAGAAGGCGTGGTCGACACCGAATTCACGGGTGTCATCTCATACATGGGTGGGTCCACACGAAAGTTTTCATTAGTGGGTGTTAAATTTTTCGAAATAGTAGATTGGTGCATATGATACGATGGAAGGATATTATTAATTAAGTCATCATCTTCTTTTAATCTTTTTTCTTCGTGCTTTTGCTTACTATAAGTGTCCATTTCTATATATCCATTCTTATAACTTATGAGTGAATTAAATACTAAGATTCTGCTGCAAAGAATAAAACTTTATCTGTAGTAAGTACAATCTAAATTTCACCTTTTTCTAGTATAAGATTTTAAGAGAAAAAGAATTTTGATATTGGAGTGTATATAAAAAACCTGATACCGAAGAGTATTCAGATAAGACAATAAATCACTTAGTGATTGAAAGATAAATTGTTATTATTGAATATGGAGGTTTTGGAAAAGAGGAAAAGAGGTATAGAATACAAGTATCTGGATAGTTTTAGACATTTTAGAAGATTTGTTTTGTTAACGTTTGTTTTATTTGCTATTGGGTGGTTTGCGGTGAAACCAGTTAAACAACATGAATTTGATTACAGTATATTCTATAATATAAACCGTGACCCTGTTGGAGATCCAATAGGTCAGCCAACTCTTAATCCTTCGAAGGAGCAACTTCAGATTGGTTCCAAGGCCATGGTAAGTAGTGATGTACCACTCTGCTCGACCATGGGAAAAGAAATCCTACAGAGAGGAGGTAATGCAGCTGATGCTGGAGTCACAGTAGCACTCTGTATTGGCAGTGTGAACCTGCACTCTTCGGGTATCGGTGGAGGGGGTTATATTGTGAGCAGCTTGAAAGAAAAAGAAGAAGTTATCAGTATTGATGCGCGAGAGGCTGCCCCCCAGAAAGCATTCAAAGAAATGTACCATAAGAGCGTGGTATTGTCCAAGATCGGGGGACTTGCAATTGCGGTCCCTGGGGAATTGAAAGGATTATATGAATTGTACACCAGACATGGCTCAGGCAAGTTGTCGTGGGAAGCCTTGATAGAGCCAGTCATTAAGTTAAACAGGAAAGGGTTCCATTGCTCGGAGATTTTGGACAGAGCAATCAAATTCCAAATGGGATTGGTATTTCCCATCTTACCAAGTCTTGCTGAAGATTGGGATTTTGTATTCAAGAACAAAACTGAGAGACAATTAATTGACGAAGGAGACCTAATTATCAGACCCGCATTAGCAGATACATTATCCATTATAGCGCAAAACGGGTCTTCGGATATATTTTATGATCCAAATGGGCCAATTGTTCAAAGTTTAATTGAAACTAGCAACAGATTTGGCGGCATTATTGCGGCAGACGACTTCGCTAGCTATGATGTCAGGGTAGAGAATGCATTAACCTTGAACTTTACTGTGCATAATGAAACATACAAAGTTTACACTTCCAGTGGTGTATCTTCTGGATTAGCCTTATTGTCGGGGTTAAACTTGTATGAAAAGCTTGCTGAAAATGACGGTCCTGTACTACAAACGCACAAATTAGTAGAATGCATGAAGTGGATGGCTAGTGCAAGATCAAACTTTGGCGACTTTACCTTGCACACGTCCAACAGCACCTTCAGAAACAACTTAATTAATCGATATACGTCAGACAAATGGGCCGAACATATCATAACCAGTGGTGCATATTCAGATAACAATACTTTTCCGTGGAAACATTATAATCCAAAATATGAGCTTACAGAGCCACATGGAACATCGCACTTTTCTATCATAGATTCCGATGATAATGCCATGGCAATGACCACTACTGTGAATCTAGTATTTGGTTCTATGGTTTACGATAATCAGACAGGCATAATTCTAAATAATGAAATGGATGATTTTTCAATACCCGGTGCGCCGAATGCGTTTAACCTAACTCCGTCAGTGTACAATTACATCGAACCATTCAAACGCCCGTTATCGTCAACGTCGCCTACTATCATCATGTCACTTGTTAACGACACTTTCATTCCTGACTTGGTAATAGGGGCCGCTGGCGGATCTCGGATCACGACTGCAGTGTTCCACGCGATTGTGCGTATTATGTGCGAGAAGTTACCCTTATTGGATGCCATCGCCTTCCCCAGATTGCATCACCAATTAATCCCTCAACATATTATGGTCGAGAATTTGACTGTCTTTGAGATGCAACACCACAATATATCGGAACGGATGCACGAATTGGGTCATGATTTGTTGTCGTCTGGTCCACTCACAGCTATGAATGGAATTAAACGTATTTTATTTGGCTCCAAATCAGAATGGCACGGTGTTTCCGACTACTGGAGGAAACGAGGCAAGGCTGATGGCTATTAGAGTCTGCCATGGTGTATGTTTCTACGTTTTCCGGTCTTCCGTAACTCCGTGCTTCTATCTTATTCTTATCGTTTGGTTCTTTGTCTAATCTTTTTGTTTGATGTGTATGCTTCTTGTCTAGTATTTCCTTGCTAACATACATATGTCCGTCCTACCCGTCTATCCAGATTGCATTCCGTACCTTATTCCATTCGTCCATATAGGCCAAATGGTGCACGGACGAATTCTTAGCGTTCTCACTTAAGGTTAAGCTTACATACCGAACAATACTTATTTATTCATAATATAGAATATTATCTTGATTATATCCGAATATACACTACTCGTCTTTAAGGACAATGCGTTGATGTAATCTCCGGCCCACAATAGGCCCAAGGTGCTCGTAATATCACATTACGGAAGCAATAGAACAATAATATTTATGTCCGGATTCCTGAAATAACCCTTTTCTCGTGATGATCGGTCTATGCACCACTTCGGAGTTTTGCTCTGAATGATCAAATGGCCGTCAACCAATTACATTACATCATACTAGATACAATACAACCCCAGATTTTGCATGTAGGTGAATAAATATATAAGAAATTAATGTCCCACAATTTTGTACTGAAAAATTAGAAGAAATACCAGAGTATTAAGAGTGGAACTATTTCATCAACAAAAGTGGGACATAAATACGATGACATTCCAATACCAAGATCAACTTCAAAAATTACCAATACCAGAATTGCATGAAACATGCAAGAACTATTTGAATATATTAGAACCGCTTCAGACGGAAAAGGAGCATGAGAGAACCAAGGAGGCAGTGAGACTGTTCTTGCTTGGAGGAAATGGAGAATACTTGGATAAAGAACTTCGGAAATACAGCGAAGGAAGAAACTCGTACATTGAACAGTTTTGGTATGATTCCTACTTGAACTACGATTCTCCCGTGGTTTTGAACTTGAACCCATTTTTCCTTTTGGAAGATGACCCTTTCCACAACGAGTCGATGAGTGTCAATCCACAAGTGAAGAGAGCTGCATCATTAACATTATCGTCATTGAAGTTTATTCGTGCCTTGAAAAACGAAACGTTGCTGGTAGACAAAACAAGAAACGGGCAACCTCTTTGCATGTACCAATATTCTAAGCTCTTTGGGGCCTCAAGAATTCCCACCGACGATGGGTGTGTCATGCAAACTGATGTTAATTCTAACCATATTGTGGTCATGAGCAAGTCTCAATTTTATTGGTTTGACGTCTTGGACAAGAAGAATAACTTAATTTTATCAGAGCTGGAATTGATTGTCAATTTCACATCCATCATCCAGGACTCGTTAAATACATCAATCAGCGAGATAGCTAAATCTTCATTTGGGGTATTGACTACCGAAAATAGAAGAGTTTGGGCTAAAATTAGAAACAGTGGCACCATCACCAACAATGCTAACAACAACGAAATTTTAAACATCATCGATTCTGCATTATTTGTTTTATGTCTTGATGACTTGAGATTAGAAAACTTATCAGACTTGGCTAAAAATATGTTATGTGGATTGTCAATCTTGGATAAAGGTGTTCAAGTTGGTACCTGTACCAACAGATGGTATGATAAATTACAAATTATTGTTACTCAAAATGGTAAGGCAGGTATAAACTTTGAACATACTGGTGTTGATGGCCATACAGTTTTACGGTTTGTTAGCGATATTTATACGGATTCAATCTTATCATTTGCACAAAGCATCAATGGCCATGCTCCTTCATTATGGGGTAATGATCCCTCCTCAAAACCTGACTACGAAGAAGAATTAGTTACAATCCCAAGAAAATTGGAATGGGAATTAACTCCAGATTTATCTTTGGCATTAAGATTCGGGGAAACTAGATTATCTGATTTGATTAATCAAAATGAATTCAAACATTTGGAATTCAAGAATTATGGTTCCTCTACTATCAAGAAGATGAAATATAGTCCTGATGCTTTTGTTCAAATGGCTTTTCAGGTTACATATTATGCGTTATATGGTAAGGTTGAATGTACATATGAACCGGCAATGACTAAAAACTTTTTCCATGGTAGAACTGAAGCTGTTAGAACCGTTTCTCAGGAGTCAAACTTGTTTGTTCGTAAGTTCTTTGATCTGACTGTTTCAAATAAAGATAAGCTTGCATATTTAACTAACGCTTGTGCCAAACATGCCCAACAAACCAAGCAATGCTCTATGGGTAAAGGGGTTGATAGACACTTATATGCTCTTTTCTGTATCTGGAAAAGATACGTCGATTCCAGTGAATTCAAGGCAATGGATTTGGAACACGACAATACTGTTTCATTTGAAAATCAAAGATCTTCTATACTGACCCTTGTTGATGATGACACTGAAACACATTCTTCAGACACTACAATTGGTAATAACTATAACAGCTGTAAGAATGATCTAACTGAACTACCATCTATATTTGCTGATTCCGGTTGGGATAAATTGAACAATACTGTTTTATCTACTTCAAATTGTGGTAACCCATCATTGAGGCTATTTGGATTTGGTCCAGTATCAGCTAACGGTTTTGGTTTAGCATATATTATTAAGGATGATTCTATTTCGATATGTGCAGCTTCAAAACATAGGCAAACAGAAAGATTTTTGGTTACCTTAGAGCTGTACTTGAATGAAATCTATAGTATTTTTCAAGAGTCTAGTAAGGAACAAATTGAATCACCAATCGACACCAAAATTAAAACAACCCCACAATTACTGGCTCCTAGACCATCGTTGGCACAAAAGAAGTCAACTATATCTAACTTATTAGGTGGTTATGGCTACTTCGATATGGGTGATGACGATATGAAATCGAGAGGTCCTAGCCCTGAACCTCCATTCCTTAATAGAAATAACAGCGGTTTCTCAGTGAGAGAGATAGGCAAGAAATTGAGATTATCTGAATACTAGGCTTCTTTTCAATTCTTCTTATACAACTATAATTGTCGTTCTTCAAGATTTTGACATTTATTTACGTTATTTCTCCTATTTATAATTTATTTATTAACTATTTATTACTATTTATTATTTATTCATTTATTACTTACTCATTTATTTTATACATGTATACATACACTTTTGACTATATTTTAACTAAGTGTGCTTAACGGTCTTCATTTTGCTTAAAAGTCTAGTTTATTTACATTATTTGTGTTTCTAAATATAGATCTATACAAAAAATCAAATTCCAAATGTACTTTGATTAAAGGCAGCCCTTAGATCTGCCTTACTACTCTTCCCATTCTTCTTATGCTTCACACCTGATGGCACATTCATCATCAGCAAGTTATTCGAAGGTGGTTGACCATAAGTTCTAGCAGGCATTCTTTGTGAGGATACCATTTGAGGGTGTGGTGGAGGATAATATTGCTGATGCTGGGGCCCTGGGGGATAGTAAACTTGCGGGTGCATAGGAGTCGAATTCATAGGGCCAGGGGACTGGTAATGGCCCATATTTGGATCAACATTAGGTGGTTGCTGGTAATAATTTACATTTGGAGGTGGTTGGACATACAGATTGCTCGTTGGCTGATAATGTTGATGTTGAACAGAAGGATTCTGCGGATAACCTTGTGGAGGACGAGCTTGGTTATTATTGTGAGGTTTCCCATTAATATAGGGGCTATTACTTCTCATGCGTGGAGACATGGTTTGGGGTTGAACTGCATAGTCTTGTTGCAACGGTAAATGAGGTGCTGACTGTGACCCAGGATGTGGAGCTGGGGCCCCCATTAAATGAGGAACAGAACGCGATCCATGCGCCGTATTTGGTGGCATTTGTTGAGTATACTTTGGTCCAGACAGATGTAGTGACTGAGCTTGCGGCGGGCTTTGTCTTCTCGCTTGCTGAGGTCCGGTTTGATACTCATTATTTATTTTTATATGAGGAGTTGTTGAATGCTGTTGTGGAATATTTGGATTTTGTATCTCCTGTTGTGGGATATTTGGATGTTGTATCTGCTGTTGTGGGATATTTGGATGTTGTACCTGATGTTGCAAATTAGGTTCAGAGTAGTTATTGGGTGGTGTCATTTTTCTTGGGTTATACTTAACTTGATCTTGAAAAGATTCTGGGGAATCGAAACCCGGTTGTGGATTAATTGTGTCCGGGTTCTTTTCAGATTTATCAAAGTGTAATTGAGGCGATTTAGTATCGTTAAAATTCTTATCATGCTCCATAGGCATCAGATTAGACTCAGCTACACCTTCTTCTTGAGGTTGAGCGGTAGATTGTTTAGTTTTTTTAACCCTTTTCTTTGTCTTGTTTTGAACCTGCGGCTCTTTCACTGGTTCATTCATTCCAGGTGGAGGACCAGGGGGGAAGAAAGGTGGAATTTCAGAAGAATTTGATTCCAAAAAGGGTGGAATTATACCTGGAGGCGGTGGTCCCGGTGGTGGTGGTCCTGGTGGAAACACTCCAAGCAGTGGTGGTGGCCCTGGTGGTAGATTTCCATAAAATGATTCATGCTGGGGACTGAACAGTCCATTGTTGTGCGTTGGAGATTGTTGATCTTTCTTCTTTTTGTGTTTTTTCTTCTTCTTCTTTTCTTCCTTCTTGATATCACCTACGGTTGGATCTTGCTCGGAATATGCTTCTGTTTGATCATGATATGTCATTGTAGGCATGTGTGTATCATTAATCTTATGATTTTCGTTTACCTCATCAGAAATACCCTGCACTTCCATTTTTGGACGTACCGGCAGTTGATCATTTCTAGCTGGTTCAAAATGAGTCTCATGATTAACTATCACTTGTGGAAGATCTTTTTCAACCGGTATTGGAGATAGTTGTTTGTTTTTAGGACTTGATGCATGCACATCGATTGGTTCATGCGGGGTGTGACTATCGACTGGTCTTGATGAAGAATTATCTTCATAAGCTCTAGGAGGCTGATAATGGTCTATTTGGTTTTGTTCTTCGTAATCATGCTTTGCTGCATTTAAGCCAGCTACATGATAATCGTCATACGGTTCTTCCGATTTTTGATGTTTTAATCTTACATACCTCTCAGACTCAGTTTCATAGTTCTCGTATGGTTCTTTGAAGCCAGAATTACTAACTTGATCAGGGGAAAAGCTACCATTAGTATAATACGGATTAGGATCATTTGTCTTTTGTGGTGAACTTGATCCTTCCGGAGTCATGTATTGAGATGCACTTGAACTGATAGCACTTGATGATGATAGATTTTTAGAGCCACGCATCATAGCATTCAAATTATTTTGGTCGGGTATTGGTGAAACGTTTGGTTGATGTGGTTCCGTTTCATATAAATGAGGCTGATAAGGACGAGGAGGCAAATCATACTCAGTTAAATGCAGTTGAGTTGCATTGTTATTATGTTGTTGTCTATCATTTACTTCTTTTGTATCTAGAGGTGGAGGTGGAGGTCTGTGCGTAGCTTTCTTATCATTATTACTTGCCAAGCTAGATTTTTGTTTGAAAATGCTCGTTAATTCATTCTCTTGACTTTCACTTAGTGATTCAAGATACTTCCTGTAGTCACTTAATTCCTCATCGTTAACTTGGGTTGGATAAATGTATTCGTCATCATCTGCCAGAACTTGAATCTTAAAATCATCATCATTAAACCTATACTTTGGTAACAAATCACTATCCTTAGATGGAGGGGGGGGAGGAGGTAATGGCATATTTTTGTAGCTTTCGTTACTTATAACGCGTTTATTGTTTTCGAATGAAGAGCCATTGAAATGTCTTATGTACTCTTCGGAATCTAAAACTTGTTCTGTAATAATCATCCATTTTTGAAAACCCTTTAGACTTGCTTCTACCACAATTGATCTTCCAAATAGCTTTTTATTATGGGATGTTTGGTCAGATGCAAGCGAAGAAAGCCAAGTCCATATATAATAATCTTGCAAGGAAACGTCCTCGATATTAATTTGTGAAAATAAAGGTATGTTTGGATCAGTGACAAGGTCTGGCTTGGACCATCCGGGATATAAATTATAATTGGAATCAATCGGATCTGAATTTAATCTAGTCAAGATTCTTCTAGATTCTTCAGTCAAAGATGATACTATTTCATTTGTAGAAGATTTTTGGAAAATATTCTTCAAAATAGTGTAATTTTCCATCGACAAGAATGAATCTTTCTTGCTAAAAGAAATGGTATTTCTAACCTTACTTAATAACTCATAAACATTCGATGATACTTTAGTTGATTTGATTACCACGCAGGGGATAGTTATTATAGACTTTATTGAATCGGTATTTTCCAATGGGGGATAAGAATTTGTGATCAACAACGATTGCAATGTCTTTGGAAGTTTAAGAGTATCAGTTTCATTGTCAGGAAGCATTGCCCTCAAAAATGACAATAATAAGTGAAATAATGCTTCTGATGAAGGCTTCCAATATTCCAATCCGTCTATAAAAGTATTTTCCTTACTTAGAGTAGCATCGTAGAATGGAGATTGGTGAGGTTTCGTAGAACCATTGAATGCCCACAAACTTGACATCTTAGCAATCTTTCTTCCACTTAAATAGTTATACTGTGAATTTGAAGCAATAGATATCAAAAGATCAAGAAAATCATAAACAATCGACGCATGTGCCGGTGACGATAGGCACTTAGGCATAATGCTCAAAAATGCTCCCTTTGGATATCCTGCTTCTTTCTCTTTCCGCTTATACTCAAGATAAACATCCCATCCAATAATTTCGTTGTTTGTTAGCCTACTCCATAAATATTTTAACCCACATATCAAAGTAAATTCATCAAACTTTCTCAAAATTTCAACTACCTCAACCTCGTCATACATACTGATTAGTTCCCCCCGAGGAAAAATTCTGGAAATAAATTGCTCAAGCTTGGTATCATCTATTCTTGATCTGAAAGGTAAGAATATATGAGGTGTTTTAGTACCACGACTTTTTAGCTCTCCAGTGATGAGGTGTAATATACCTCGAAGCTTTTTCCTTGTAAATTGATCAGCCTTTATAATATTCCCATCGTTGTTTCGAGCATTTGAACCAGGAATATCTGGAAGCTCCATGTCTTCCATCCGATTTCTACTTATAACCATATCGTAGTCCTATTTGGTCACCGCTACATTAGAAACAGTCTAGATCAATTGTTTATTTGGCATTTTGTATGGCGCGGTGTAGAACGTAAATGTTAATCAGGTGATTCAGTATGGACTTTAGATCTAATCGTCTGGCCTTCAAATGTATCCGAAGACGGCTCGTGTGATTTCATGATTCATAGACGTAACTGATCCATAGATGTAACCATTCCATGCCAACTAAACTTGCATGGTATGGTTTTTTGTATTTCCAATCGCAAAAAAAGCTACAAAATTGGTAAAATATTCATAAGATCTATTATATATTAATATACAAATACTTTAAGATTGGGGCTGAGATAAGCCTAACATGTTTCTTGTAGCGACTGCAACCGGATCTACCATATTGTTACCATAGTTTTGTTGCTGAGGATGAGATTGCTGAATATGCTGTTGATTGAGATCAATCATGCTGTTAACAGGTCTTAGATTGAAGCCAGAATTACCCATGCCCTGCAATTTATCACTAGTGTTATTCATGCCTGCAATATTGGACATGCTATGAATGGTTCTTAAATCACCCGTACTAGAAGGTTGATTGGTTTGCTGGTTCAAAGTCTGCGCAGCAGCAGAGGGTAAATCAGAAAGACTATGGTGGCTGGAAATATTGTTTGGTTGTTGATTATGATTCGGATAGTTGATGGATGCAGATGTATTCAACGTATCGGTCGATGGATTTGTAGTTGAATTATTACTCGTACGATCAGCATTAGCTTGAGTTAAATGCAATGGTAACGCAGGACTGTGGCCAATACTACTAGATTGTTGCCCATTGGGTGGAATAATGTACAGGTTAACTGGCTGGTTTGCGTTAATAGGGCCCGTATGCGTATTTAATGTAGTTGGAATAGTGCTTGGCATAGAGCTGACATTGGTTTGACTTCTGGAAGCAATTTGTGTTACATAATTGCTTTGTTGGATGATATTATTCAATTGGTCAAACCCTCCAACTGAAGACACTAACATTGGACAGTCCTTGTGTCCAATGAGTATTCCTCTAAGATTAACCAATTGGTCACGCAATTGAGTTACTTGAGCAGATAATTCCCTATAACCGCTTGAATAAAAGGCTAATTCATCTTCCATCTTTTGAATCAATTGTTTCTTACGTTGACGACACTTCGAGGCTGCAACTCTATTACGTTCCAAAAAGCTCTTTCGCTTCGAATCCCCGTTGCCCTTGTTGTTTGCCGTGGAATCCGGTGAAACAGTTGAATCATTCGAGTCGATATCTTTAGGTTCTTCTTTCTTGAATTTCTTTGTTTTTGCAGCAGGATCGGTCTTTTGTTTCTTAGATTTCTCAGAACCATTTTTCAATTTCCTTTTATTACCCAGCTTTTCATTGGACTCCTTATGCTCTGAAATTTCAGTCCCATACCTTTGCTGCGGTGACTGTTGCTGTGTTTGTTGTTGTTGCTGCTGCTGCTGCTGTTCTGGTGATTGTTGTTGCTGTTGCTGTTGTTGTGGTTGTTGTTGTTGTGGTTGTTGTTGTGGTTGTTGTTGCTGTTGCTGTTGTTGCTGTTCTGGTGATTGCT
>NW_015385573.1:0-25114 GCF_001447935.2 Debaryomyces fabryi
ATATTTTGTACTTTTTCGGTAGTGTGATTTACTATATGTTCACATGCTATTTCTTTCTCTACAAGTACGAAATACACTCTTGATAAACCATTAGAGAGAGAGAATGGTAAGCAGACCAATCTTATAACATTTCAAATGTTTCTATAAAATGAAGTTATTATCGTGTAACTCAGGAATTCTTGCTATACCGAGAATCATGTGAAGCTACAATATTTTGTCGCACCGTCCCCACAGTATAAGATACTATTTTGATCATTTTTATACTATATCCTACTTACCTAACTATACTTGATAATGTCAGGCAAAGTTGGTAAGGATAACTCCAAGTACCGAGAAAGGGCCTCGACGGTTCTTTCAAAGATGTATGATAAAACAAGTGATATTGCTGGAAATAATTCAGGCAAGAATAAAGGAATTGCGGCAGGGACAGCAGCTTCTCTTATCAGTTTGGGAATTGATCGAATTAATCAAGGAAGAACTGTAGACGAAACTGATGGTTTACCATACTCTGAAGATGAATTGAACCAATTGAAAGAATTGGAATCGGAAATGGACGACAGCAAGTCTTCTCATTTTGTCGATAGATTCATGGAGAAGCTATTGAAACATGCCATTCCAACGGAGGGACCGGAGAAAGAGATGCTTGAAAAGAGAATGTCAGATCCTGAAAGACTCAAGAAGCCCAATCTATCAATTAGGATACTTTCATCTAATTTCAAGAGGTTGAGTTCAAAGATGAGTTCATTTTTTGTATTGCAATACGGCGTAATACACATTATCACTTGGAGAAAGCCTACTAAGACTTTATCATTTTTGGTATTGTATACCTCAATTTGCTTATGGCCACATCTCATATTGGCTTATCCTATGATTTTCCTTATATTTGGGGTAATGCTACCAGCGTATATCCATAGACATCCCATGAAAACACCAGAATTGATAAAGGTTAAAAAAAGAGGGCAATCTATACTTGATTTTTTCAACCAGTCAAATGACACTAGTGTTATTGAAGATTTAATTGGCAATAACTATGATCATGAGTCTGGCTCAGAGTCTGATTCTCTCCAACCTGTTAGTTCAAAATCTTCTGACGTATCTGGTATGTTCAGCAAGAAGCCAGTACCAGCCTCAAAACTAAAAGACGGTGATGTAAACGAAAATATTCAAAAGAAGGATAAAACTCGTCATGTTAAATCACAAATGGCCTTGTTTATAAACATGAGAGACTTGCAAAATTTGACTACAGATGTTCTTAATGGGATTAATGCTGCAGAGAAGTTTTGGTACGAGACTGCCGGATTTAAGGATGAAAGACTTTCAACTTTTATATTCTATGGTGTGATTGCTGCCACCTCTATAGTATTGGTATTTGGACGTTTTATTCCTTGGAGACTAATTTTTATTCAATCGGGGTGGGCAGGACTTGTTATTTGTCATCCAAATAGTAAGAAATATATCATGAGTATTAAGAAGTCAAAGCTATCAAAAGAGGCAAGACAGAAAAAAGAATCCAAGAAAATTGAAAAGAATGATGGGAGATTTGAAAGACATGATATTATTATTGATGATTCTGCAGAGGTAAGGATCGTAGAAGTGTACGAATTGCAGAACAAGAACATGCTGAATAATCAATGGTCTTTTCATAGATATACAAGTAATATGTTTGACATTAAAAACCACGCGAGAGCAGCAGGTAAAAGGCCTCTTGGAGTTGATGATTTATCCAAAGTCTTGCCTCCACCCGATTGGAAATTTGATATGGGATATGCCAATAAATGGACGATTGACACTGAGCCTAAAAAGTTTTTCAGGGAAAGAAATATCAACAATCCTTACTTACAAATCCCTGAGGATGAAAAAGAAGGTTGGATATATGATAAATTAGATGGGGTGGACAACCTGGATTCGACTTATGAATTCCGAAGAAGAAGGTTATCTAGAGAATGTTACAGGTATTCGAGACCCCCTATAATTCCAAAGAGTACATAAATAGGAAGAATATATTTATTTATTATACTAATTTCTTTTTTTATACAAATGTCGTAAGATTTTATTTAAATCATCATTCCTCTTCCAAACCCGGCATACCCTCGAATAGCCTACCATAACAAGGACTTTCAAAATCTTTATAATGGTCATATGGCCGAGAATAATCTAAATAGCAGCCACATAAATTACAAAAAAATGTACGGCACGATGAGCAGCACATTTTATTACAGCCATCAAGTCTTTGAATAATGATTTCGCAAGTGGGGCATTTTCTCAAACCTTGGTTTTCATCATTCAACATATCGTTGAACATCTTGTCCATAAGATATTCGTTAGCCATCTTACGGATCAAAGCTTTACCATAAAGATATCCCAATCTAATTCGATCCTTTGAGTTTTCTTCACTTTCTAGCCACAAGTCTAATTCCTCTATAGGAATATCAGAATACATATGGCTCTTGTTCTTCTTGACACATTTATAATAGGAACCGTGCCATGATTTATGGCAATCATTGCAAAATGCGTATTTGCACCTTCGGCATATCACTAGGGGATCACTTGTATTTTCTCTAAATATTTGCTCTGGACATCCAACCCTAGGACATGAAACTAACCTTGCAGGAAACAATTTCGAAATAAGATCATACTGTTGTTTTATGAATAGGTCTTGATACCTTTTGACCATTGCTTCCGCGCCAGAACCCGAATCTTTAAAATTCAATATTCTAGATAGTAACTCAAATGTTATAGGTGGAGTCATGATGTTAGCTTTAAACTCATTGAAGTTGAATGTATCTATATTTATACCGTCCAATCTCAAGTACTTCTCTTTTAGTTGAATAAACTTCTTAGTGCATTGAAAATGAGGACAATGGACCTTGTCAATATCTCCCGTTTTGATTAACGATAAAAAATAGTCATAAAGACAACCATTACAGAAGACGTGACCACATGAATCAAACTTAGAGCAATTTGCGCCTTTAAAATCATCTTGACAAATATCACACGTAAATGTTTCATTATCAAACTGAGATTTTACTTCTGATACATTGAATTCTTGAAAATTCCGATACTTTTCGATATCAGTTCCACAATCTATCAGTGAACCAATTAGTGTTTCTAAATGGTTATCAATTTTTTCTTGTATGTAATCAATCAGTGCATATAGAACTTGGTCCTTAAAATCATCCCATAATTTATGCAAACTTGAATAAAGAGACGCCACATCACCATCTGATAAAACTGTCGTATTAATTTCAAATTCAGGTGGCTCTTCAAAAGGATATTTTTCTGTCACTCTGAACTTAACTTGTATGGGAGGAAGGTTTTTAATTTTATCTTTCCATATATGCCTATCTGTATTTTCCGTACCCACATTCATTTCTACTTGTTTATCTGAAGCTTGTAAGTTTTCATCATGTAAGATGATTTCAATGTCTTTTTCAAGCCGTATAGGAATGGTGGCACATCCTGTCAAATTTTTGTAATCAATGTCCGTTTTGTTAGAATATATCGCTTCTAAAGATTGCAATTCTTGTATTCTAATATCATCAGAAAATTCTTCAGGCACATTATCATCCAGCAATTGTTCTGTATCCATGATCATTCATTATTAGCTGAAGTTATTGAGACGTTATCTACTTGATTCTTTAATTGTAGAGATGAGATTTAATCGCATTAAATTTCTCGCAGAAAAATGAACACGAATTGAAAAGTTTACGTTTTATACTTAGTTAAGATTAGTTCATTTAAGATAACGGCACCCTAGCATCATCTTCAAGATTCGTTCATAATATTCTCAATGGAATCTTTTACTACTAAGGTACGAACTTTCGATGCTTTTCCAAAAGTCGATGCAGAGCATACGGTTAGATCGTCGAGAGGTGGATTTTCAACGTTAATCACTATTATCTGTGGATTATTGATTCTTTGGGTAGAAATAGGAGGGTTCCTTGGTGGATATGTGGACCATCAATTTACAATCGACGACAAAATAAAGTCAGATTTATCTCTTAATATCGATATGTTGGTTGCAATGCCGTGTGAATTTCTTCATACCAATGTCATGGACATCACCGACGACAGATTTTTGGCGGGAGAATTATTGAATTTCGAAGGAACCAATTTCTTTTTACCTCAGCACTTTGAAATAAACAGTAAGAATAGCGATCATGATACACCTGATTTAGACCATGTTATGCAAGAAACAATGAGGGCCGAATTCAGAGTAGCAGGTGCCCATATGAATGAAGGAGCTCCCGCATGCCATATTTTTGGCTCCATACCGGTAAACCAAGTTAAAGGAGACTTCCATATCACTGGAAAAGGCTTTGGATATTCCGATGGAAGACTGGTCGTTCCATACGAAGCATTGAATTTCACACATGTCATTTCGGAATTTTCGTATGGTGATTTCTATCCATTCATCAACAACCCCTTAGACTTTACTGGTAAAGTTACGGAACAAAAGCTACAAGCGTACAAGTACTACTCCAAAGTTGTTCCTACTGTTTATGAGAAATTAGGCATGATAATCGATACAAACCAATATTCCTTGACTGAACAACACAATGTATATAAAATTAATCGTTATAACAGGGCTGATGGTATTCCTGGTATTTTCTTCAAGTATGAATTCGAACCAATAAAATTAGTCATATCCGAAAAGAGAATTCCATTTATTCAATTTGTATCAAGGTTAGCTACTATTATCGGAGGTTTACTTATCGTAGCTGGGTACCTCTATCGTTTATATGAAAGATTACTTACTATCTTATTTGGTAAGAGATATACTGAAAGAGATACCGAGAAGTTGCGTGGAGGCTTGCTTGACAGAGATTCTCCAAAAAACAAAAGAGATTATTGATATAGTTAGTATTTATATGTATGTATAGATTGTGCTAGAGTACTCAAAATAATATGTATGTCCTAAATAGGAATCTTTATGCGATCGTATTTTCTCGTTATCATTTTTTGAAAAATTGGATCTAATTCAGTTACCCGTATTGGGTATAAACTGTTCAGAAATACTCGCTAGATCGTATGATAATTTGCTCATATAACGTGTAATATGACAATAAGCAATAGAAAAAGGGCTCTGTCCTCGGAATATGGGGAGAAGCCTAAGATCAAAAGATCAAGAAATGGGTGCCATAATTGCAAAAGACTCAAGATCAAGTGTGACGAGAAGAAGCCTCAATGCTCCTATTGTGTTAAAACAGATAACAAATGTGATTACTCTATAAAGTTAACGTGGGGTGGAAGGCCATATAAGAATGGGACGAAGTTAAACAAGCTAAGCATGGAGAATGAGACCCCTAAATTTGAAAGAATCAAGCTGGAATTGAATTCTCAACAAGTGAAGGAAAATGATAAGATACAATTTGTTGTCCAAGGAACAAATTTAGGTGAAATCAATTCTTCCTCTAATAGTGAATGGAGAAATTCGTCTTCACGAAAAAATTCGACAGTTCGAGCTAAGGGTTGCCTGGAAAACAAGACCAATCAAAACAAGGCCAATCCAGAGGACTTCTACGAGAAAAATTCGAAACCAAATGGCTATTTCGAAGAAGCAGAACTTTCAAGAGCAGGAAATTTAATGAATGTTTTCAATTCACCACCCGCATTTACAACACCCAGTGGAGATTCAATATTGAGCGATTTCAACACCTTTCCACAGCAACAAAATTTCAGTACCTTTAGTGCCAGTCCACCCAATCAAGACTTAACAGCAGCAAATAATGATAACTATAGCATGTCAAATTCAAATGGGAATGTCGCTCCTAAAAGCATCGTTGATAAAACATCAGTTAAGATTGAAACTCCAAGAGAAGATAATTTAAATTCTATTATTAACAGCATTCCTGAGATTTCTACAGGTATAGAAAATTTATCAAATGAGTTTGAAAGGATTTCTAACGGTGGCTATCAGCTTAATTTGAAAAACTCAGAGATTTTAAATAACTTTATGCTTTCGAATATGGACGAGAATTCAAATCTTACAGACAAAGTCCTCAATACTCCAACACAATGGAGCCCATTAAGTGATTTAAACATTGACATTTTAGATTCCAAGACAAGCAGACCTGTGTCAAGAATAGAAATGAAGGATGAATTATTTAATAATTACTCAGAGGATTTGGCAAAAATAGAGGCCTATCTTCCAGAGAGACAAAAATCAAATTTGTTGAACGATTTTTTATCTTCACTAAACTCATCCCGACAGTTTGCGTATAATATTGGTAGTAGGAGTAGTAGGAAGATACGGGAAATAGAAGAAGATGAAAATGACGAAGAAAGCATCGAGAGACTGTTTCACGATATTGGTATTGACCTGAATTTTATGAATTCTGGAGATTCCATAGATGAGGACAACAAGATCCTAACACCTTCTGAATTATTTGAATCTATTCCACCACTGCTTGTTCCTTTGCCTGAAATTTTAATAGAGGTGCCTTTTTATCGTAATCTTATGCATTTTTGGGTAAATGTTGCGTCTCAAAACTTAGTGCCGGCTCCATCGTACATTTATTCGGATAATCCTTTCAAAGTACTCTTACCACAAATGGCTATGGAGTATCCATCTATTTTAACCACATTATTAGCATTTGCAGCTTCTATTAGGTCGCTGCTTCTAGGACCAGATAATATTCCCAAAGAAATTGTCGAGCAATTATTAGCAAGATCATGTAATGAATTGTTAAAGCTATTGAAAGATAAGAATGAAGCGACATCAGACGGAACTTTAGCTACGGTCTTATTGCTTTCTTGTTATGAGTCTTTTCAATCGAATGATTTTGACAGACATAGAACACATGCATTAGGTGCTAGGCAAATAGTTATGGCAAGAAAATGCTTTTTGTCTTGCGAAAGTCCAGAATCGGATAAAAGCAGTCCTTCCTCTACATCCAGCAAGAGATCAAGAGGCAAGGAAAGTGACATAGCGTTTTTTTTGATGAGATGGTTTATCTATGTGGATGTAATGGGTGCATTATCTGCTACTAAGAATTCTCATAAGTATTTAACGTCTGAAAATGGCCACTATCTGCCAATTGAATCTGTAGCTAACTTAACTGATCTCAATAGCAATTCAGTAGAAGTTGACAGAAAGAGTGATATTGACCATTTGTTGGGATTTGACATACGTGTGTTGCCTCAACTAACCGATATCGCATTGCTTATAAGAAAAGCGGATTCGTACTTAGAACAGGCTGGTGCCGATTGCAGCTCGCTACCAATAACTATTATTACTGCAGCTTTAGAGGTAAAAGAAAGCATTACAAGTGCTTACGAAGTTGGCGAAGCCAGACGTCAGGCAAAACTCGACAGTATCATAGATTACAAAATTCAGCGCAAAAAGGAATCCCAAAAGACTGACTCACCTCCCAATTTAAGCAACATAATGCAGCAATACGACATTCTTAGAGCTACAAATAAAATCTTCTGTGATATGGGCCTTCTTAACTTATACCGTCGGGTGTTGCGTGTACCCCGTGAATCCCCAATAATACAAGACTTGGCTGAAGGAATTGGTCTGATATTGGATTTAACTATTGAATCAAAATCGTCTGCAGAAATCTGTTCTATATTCTGTTTATTCTGTGCTGCCTGTGAAACTTTAGATCCAAATATGAGAGAACTATTCTATGATAGATTTACAAAGCTTACAGAAATGGGCAATGTTAATGCAATGAAAAGTCTTCAGATAATGTCGAGATGCTGGGACACGGGAGAAGATTGGATAGCTGCCTCTAAAGAATTAGATATCGATGTAGCACTCCTATAGAGAATTCTGTATAATAAAATCCGTGCAGGATAGATAGATTTCCATGGTTACTACACGCGTAGGTATTTTTTTCTTTGATGGATCAATATTATATATATACTTATTCGTATAGTCTAAGAACGAGTGATTCTGGAAAGGATTAAACTAGAATATAAGATCGGCTGTTCAAATTAGATTAGAGAAAAATCTAATTTACAGGATCACTTGATAACTTATAAATCGTGATTGAAGTTCTAATGTCAAAACCAGAATTGAATCACTCATCGGACCGTAAACCAGAAGGATTCGATCAATTAGTAAATGATATATTAATTACACATAAGGAACCGGGAAACAATTCGATTCAAGAAGTTGTCTTGCGAAGATGTGTTAAGTATTTAAATGACAATAGTTCGGGACGTCATTGGTTTTGCGATCCATACATGTATCCTGTAGCTGTTCATACTATGATTCTATTTTCTTTTCTGGATAACGATGTCTTGCAATGGCTTAAGCCTAATATGGCTGGTAGTCTTGATCAGTGTGAAAAATGTATATGGTATTTTAATAGAGGGAAGTCAACTCTTCGTGACAATTTTGCAACGAATAGAAATATTCCTATAAGACAAGTTAATCAGTTTTTGAATATTATATTGGAGTGGGAAATCGCGAGACTTGTGGAGGTTATGATGCCTTTCAAGACGGAAATTGAACTTGATAAAGAACCTAAAGTTACGCCTAGAATATCAAATGCTATCATTCAATGCTTGATGGGACCGAATATTCTAAGGAACCACGAAGACACGAGAAATTGTTTCTACAAAATTCTTAAATACCTACGTGACACTGATAATTTCCCATCTCCCGCCTATTTATTACCCGGTACTATTTATTTAATGTTTGAAGGATTGGACGACTCTAAAAAATGGGCAGACGAATGGATAGATGCATTAAAAGAACAATCTACTAAATATTCTTCGGATAAGCTAGATAATATTATCGTTGATGAATTTAGTATTCATTTGTATCAGATTCAAGATTCTAAGTACTTTTCTAATGATACATGCATTCGGTTTTGGCAAAACTTCTTAAAGATATATGACCTTTTCGAAAATGATGCATTTTTAAACAAGATAAATAAACCCAGTGATATAGAGGCAATGAGCAAGTATACAAACATAAGGCTATATTCATTGATTCGGGTATTTTTCAATAATATCATGTCGTTTTTAGATGAACCGCTCCCGATTTTATTGAAAGTTTTAGGAACATTTCTTTCTACACTCAAAACCGAATTTTGGTCCCATTGTTCGCCTTATTCCTTTGTAAATATCTTGGATACTGTCTTGGGAAATCCACACTTTAGTTTCTACTTGTTCAGCTTAAATAATGGTGACCAAGATTCAATAACCGATGTTAGGCTTCAAGAAGCATTGGCATGGATGAAAAATTTATCCGATTCCTTAAGTGGATCTCAAAAGCAAACTGCATGCGTCAGGCTAGGAATGTTTTTGCTCATGCTATCGCCTAATAGTGTTAAGAGACCTATCAATTTAGAAATGGCTGAAAAAAGAACGATTGACCTTTATCAGAAAGGTTATTTTTTGCTATCACAGTGTTTTGCTATAAATGACAATGAAATTAAACTAGGTGATAAAGGCTTTTCTGTAGAATTACTTAAAAGAAGGGATGCTAGAGCGGCTATCGAGAACCAGTCAAAGGTTTTGGTTGATATGGCGTTCGATGCTTCGACTGAGAAATCATCGTTACAAGTTTCAGCAGTTGAATTAATTCTAAGAGTCACTTCGTATGATATTTTGGCTTTGGCACAAAATTCTATCCTCCTTTTGGATGACAAAATCCCCACTTCTTTTGATATGTTTCCAATTTTATGGCAATGCTTATCTCGAAAACAGATTCATACCAACGTCAATTTAGGAATTGGTCTTTTTAAATCTTTAACATTTATCTGCAATGTTATCAAAATTAATTCGAAAAAAAATGAAGATCCCGCTAATAAGAGTTTTAATGAAGCCCGTAATCAGCACAATTCTAACGTTTCACTGATATTGGAATATTGGGAAACTATACTTGGGAAATTAGGCTTAGCTGATCCATCTACTTTAAAAGAGATATTCGGCAGAGAAGAAGCGATCCTGATCGGGTTTTGGTCTTCTCTTTTCTCTCCGTATGTAAACCAAGCTGCTCTTGACGTTGTCTACCAAGTCTTTGACGTTGGAGTAGGTGGACGTTTTGAAACAATACAAGCTTTGATTGATTTCAATTTAGATTATACGTTGATTGCCATTAACCTGAATATAAAAAGTCTAACCAGGATGGCTGCATTTGAACCATGTCCGAAAATTATCAGAATTTTGATGGACGTCATTAAAGCTCTTTCGGACCCTTTGAATGGTTATCTCATTACGTCTTTCAATGCTGAAAACAATAAGTTAAACTTGGAAAATCTATGGAATGTATGTTGGCTGTTTCTTGTTATGGTCTACCGGAAAACTTTAGTATGGGCATCCCAATATCACTTGGAAGAATTAATCGAATTTACAAGAGATACCCTTGATTTAAGTGATTTGTTATTGGATTCATTCAGAATCATTCATTCCACAATTCTGGATGAGACTAGCGATAGATCGCATTCTTTATTTAGAGCCTTTATGAATACCTTCACCTATGCTATTGTCTGGTTAAGATTAGGAGATTCGTCTTTATTGAATTCTTGTGTTAATTTGGTGTTTAAGGGACTTGATTTAGCAAAAGAACTTAGATATTCTATTGATAAGGAATTCATTTCTACATTTGCAAAATATGGAGCAAAGGCAAAAAAATTCAACAATAAACTCACTGATCAGCAACGTTTGCAAATTTTATCTAAAGCACGAGAATTTGATGACGACTTGGTTGATTTTATAGTAAATGAAACCGAGCAACAAAAGACTAAATCTAGGCAAGTTCCTCAAGAGACTCGTACTACATCTGAAACAGATTCCACTCCAGAACCAGCTAGCTATAAATATCAAACTCACGTTAAACAACCTAAGCAACAGACCTTAGGTAGATTCGGTGTTGTGACGTCAGCACCTCCTGTTGCACCAGCACCTCCTCAAAAAGGATTCAAATCTGTTGGCCTTGAAGCAATTAGACAAGAATTAAAAAGTTCAAGGTCCTCTCTTACCAAGCCTTTATCGTCATTATCACCAACTTTGGGTGTTGCCCCGGCGGCACCAAGGCCCGCAGGATTCAATAACAAGAGGGCAACACCTGTTGGTCGTTCGTTACAATCATTAAGAAGAAAAAGAGTTGACTCAGAATCATCTGAAGAAGAAGGCGATGAAGATGTTGATCTTTCTGATTTATTTGTTGACAAGAAAAAATCAAGACCAAAAGTCGTTGAAGTTGATATAAATGGGAAACCCGTTACTAAAGCAAATAGAAACAGAAAAGTAGACCAGGAACGGAAAGAAGAAGAAAATATGAGGATGAGATTGAATGTTAATTTAAAGCCACTTTACAGCACCATTCTTAGGTGGAACTATAATTCGACTAGTAACTATCCTACCGATGAACGTGAGATTTATAAGCAAACTAAGGATGTATATGCAGATGCAAAAGAATATACTAAAACGATAGAACCCTTATTAATGCTTGAATGTTGGCAAGGAATTCAGTCTGCCAAGCAAACAGGTCAAGAAATGCCGTTTGAACTCTTGATTGGAAGTAGAACTAGCTGTGATGGTTTTTTTGACGTTTATGCATCCGTAAAAAAGAGTGAACTTAATGATAGAAAGATAGGCGATTCTGATTTATTGGTATTGGGAGATTCTAGTGACCAACAATTTTCTAATTTGAAAAAGGTAGCAACGTATTTGAAGTCACCTCAAACTACAACCTGTTTAGCTAAGGTGAGAGAGATTAAGTCTGCAAATGCTGATTATTGTGACATTACTTTAAGAGTATATCCCCAAGGATCTATGATGGGCATTCTCACACCTAAGAAACTTATGACAGCTATGCGTGTAATGCAAATGGTTACAATTGAAAGAGAGTATTCTTCATTGAAGGGGTTGCCATATTATGACTTATGCGATTCAATTCTCCAATCGAGACCAAACAAGCCGATGGACATTAATGATTCTGATGCTGATAGAATGTTATCGTTGTATGACGTAAACAGGTCTCAGGCTAAAGCTATCATGGGCTCATATAATAGTGAAGGATTTTCGTTAATCCAAGGTCCCCCAGGTACTGGTAAAACTAAAACTATTCTTGGAATTGTAGGATACTCCATACCACATCAACAAAAAGAAGGTACTATTGCAATTCCCAGGGGCCCATCTGATACTAATTCTCTTACAAATGGTAAAGTCGACTCTAATGGACCCAAAATTTTAATTTGTGCACCAAGTAATGCGGCCGTAGATGAATTAGTGTTGCGTTTACGTAAAGGTGTTAAAACTTCAAAGGGAGAATTCATAACTCCCCGTGTTGTAAGATTGGGTCGTAGTGATGCTATAAATGCTGCGGTGAGAGATTTGACTTTGGAAGAATTAGTTGACAAGCAATTACAAGCTCAGTCTGTTAATACGACTAGTGACCCAAAAATTAGAATGGAACATACTAAGTGCATATCAGAGCGAGACAGGTTAAGAGAGGAATTGAGGAAGCCTAACTTGAAGGAAGAAGAAATAAAGGAATTAGAAATACAGTTACGAGATACTAATAAATTAAGAAATGAATTGGCGAAGAAATTGGATGAACAAAGAGAGCGAATTTCAATTGCATATCGTACTAAAGAAATTGAAAGGCGTCAATTACAAGCAAAAATTTTAAATAATTCACAAATTATTTGCTCTACTTTATCAGGTTCTGCCCATGATTTCTTAGCGAATATGTCGATGAAATTTGATCAGGTAATTATCGATGAAGCATGTCAGTGTGTGGAATTATCTGCAATTATTCCCTTGAGATACGGATGTAAAAAGTGCATTATGGTAGGTGATCCGAATCAATTGCCACCTACTGTTTTGTCGCAAGCCGCCGCTTCTTTTAATTATGAACAGAGTTTATTTGTCAGAATGCAAAAGATGTATCCTGAGTCTGTTTATCTTTTAGACGTTCAATATCGTATGCACCCAGAAATTTCAAAGTTCCCAAGCTCTGAATTTTATTTTTCACGTTTACATGATGGAGACGGAATGGCTGCGAAAAACTCTAGACCATGGCACCAAGATTATCCACTTTCGCCATACATGTTTTTTGATATTGTTGGTAAGCATCAGCAGAATGAGCTCTCTCGTTCTTTATTTAATTATGCAGAAGCTCAAGTTGCTCTAGAGTTGGTCGATAAATTGATCGAAATTTTACCTCTGACAGAATTTAGTGGTAGAATAGGTATCATTTCGCCGTATAAGGAACAAATTAGAACCCTTAAGGATGTATTTAAAAGAAAATATGGCCATTCTATACTTTCAGAAATTGATTTTAACACTGTTGATGGATTCCAAGGTCAAGAGAAGGAGATTATAATCATGTCATGTGTTCGTGCAAGTGATTCAGGTAATGTTGGTTTCTTGAGTGACATCCGTCGTATGAATGTTGCTTTGACTCGTGCTTGTACCTCCTTATGGATTCTTGGTAATAAGAAATCTTTACTGAGAAACAATGTTTGGAAGCGCCTATTAGACGATGCTGCCGAAAGGGATGCCATCAGTGAAGCTTACCCTGGTTTTTTGAAAAAAGCATTTAAGCTGATCCCTGCAGCACCAAATCCAAAAAGGATTGAAAATAAAAGAGAGCATGAAAATGATGAGCAATATGCATCCAAGCGCTCTAAAGCTCAATCATCCAAAATTGATTCCCCTAAATTATCGAATGAAAATAATGAAAATAGTTATCTGAAAGAGAGTTCAATTCAAAATAGAGATCAAACATCGAATAGTTCTGATAAAAATTATAATCCTCTCGAATCCAATGGAACTAAGATGTATGATAAAGATACAAATATCTCAAAAGATAATAGACAATCCAATTTCTCCAAGCAACATATTCCGTCTTCCTCTGGTACTATTCCAAAACCAAAATTTACTAAGAAGACGTCTAGTATATTTATTAACAAAAAGAGGCCTAATCCCCGTCGTTAATATAATGCATAAATAAATAATATATATATATATATAATACACTTTCATCACATTATTTTAGATAAAAAGACATTATTTATTCTTCTTTAACCATCTTGGAATTCGGATTAAATATTCCTTGATTATCATTCCCCCTTATATTGAATTTTCCAGCTGATTCTTCTTTAATCATATCAGACGATAAACTAGATGATCCCGAAGAAAGGTAATTTATGCTTGTGGTTCCCGTCAAGGGAACGGTTTTTATAGGTTTGTATAACGTGGCAGAATTTAATGTTGACAGTCGTCTGTTAGTTTTACTTTGGAGTTGGCTGCTACTAATATTGTTGGGGTTCAGCTTCGCTGTAGATAGTAGAGCTTTGAATTCGTTAACTTTTTCTAAATGGCCATCGTCACCAGAAGCTACAGCCAAAGCAGAACAGATTGCTTTGACTTCATGAATGATACTTTTAAATAACGCATTAGCTGAAGGGTTTGAATTGAGAATAAAAGAATGGGTTATCAGCGATGAAACTAAAGACTTGATCTTTTCTATAGTGGAATTCATGATAGATATTATATTTTTGTCCAATGCATCTTTCGAAAGAGAGCTTTCCGATAACTGAGAAAGCAATTTACTTTCTTGGCTTTTAATAAGATCCACAACCATGTCCCATACATTTCCATATTCATGATACAACGTAGCCTGCTTGGAAGTATAACGTAAGGTTTCTTGTGAGCTTTCCTCTTTAATATCTAAAAGTTCCAATATAGATGCCAAATCTATTTTCAGATTTATGGTATTAGAAATATCATCAATTTGTCTTGCTGAAGGTAATACTTCATTTGTAATCGACGGATTGGAAACTAATGATTTTATAAAATTATTCAAGTGATTGCGAACGGTATATGAAACTTTAGATCCTTTTTCAAAGCCCTCTTCGAACGGAGTAAGCCCGTGGCCGTGATTGGCAAGAGAATTATCACTCTTATCATTCGATAATTCAGGGGCAATGAATGGTTGCATACCAATAGATTCGGCACCCTTCTTATCGTTAGAACTTTCGTTCTTATGAGCATCTTTTACTCTTGAGGGAGTATTCTCACTCGACTGTTCGTTTATGTCATTCTTCAGGCTTTGTTGATAGTTATTTAAGAAGGTTACATCAACAGGAACATACTTCACAAAATTGTGCAACTCACTAGATGGCATATTATTTACATTGAGAAATTCATTCAAAGCTTCAAACCCTTGCCTTTCTATGTTTCTAAACGTCTCTACGTATTTCGAAGTTCGACTTTCTAAAACTGAACTAGTGTCTTCGATTTCAGCATTTATGAGTTTCTTCTTCGATTTTAAGCCTGTAAGTTTCCTCTCAAGATCTAAAATCTCGTTATCTATGATATCAGATTCACCTAGTAATTTCTCTAGTTTCGATCCATGTTTGTTCTTGTTACTCTTAATTAATGAAATCTTGTTCAATATCTTCTCACGTCTCTTGTCCCACCTTTTAAAGCTTTCATGCAATGATTCATTATAACTAACTTCCTGTGAGTATAGTTCATTTAAAGAGTAAAAGTTTTCCGAAAGTCGTTTAAAATTACGTGATATGGAGCTTCTCACTCTGCTTGTATCTTCACCATTATCTAGCAATTTCTTCTGTAGCTTAATACTCCCGTGTAATTCATTTTGAAGAGTTTTATTAGTTTCCTGCAAAGATTTTATAAGAGACGCCTTTTCCCCTGATTTCGCTGAAGTTAACTTCGGGAAATAAACCGAATTAGATTTTGCCATATCGAAAGGATTTTGGCTCAGAAACTGTAAGCTGTTCAAAGCCTTAGAGTCTGCAAGACTTGAAGTGCTATCGATCCCAATCTGTGGTGCAATTTCTGTTACAGGAGAAATAGTGTTGCTATTGTTTATTTGATCCACATACCTATTTGTATCTCTATCCCCAAGAATAGTTGTAGAATTTAAAATACCCAACTTGTCTAAATCCTCAAAATTATCACTTGGAATATTTCCTTCTTTTCTTAATGCCTCAGGCAGGTTCTGAGATAGAAATTCTTCGGGGTCTAATTCATCATCATCAGATGTAGCTGAAACGGATTCCGGTACTCTGTTGTTAATAGCCATCGAATCGTAGCTCTTTTTAGCTCTCCCTATAGTGGAACCTAAATTAATGGACTCAAATGTATTGACTTTGGGTAGACTATCGGTCATATTTTGAATTATATGCTTCCCAATGCATCAAGTTGTTTGACTGTAGATGTTCTGGAGTGATAAAAGACGAACGATAAAGCCTTATCAATACGTCACTCGATGTGACACAAAACTACTTTATACTATCAAAGACCTTTTTTAACCTACGACAATTTAATTAATGTAATTCATGATCATATACTATACATTACTTGGGATGATAGAGATATCAGGCCAAACCAAAAAATGACGTTTTGCATCATAGAGATAAGTCTTTACTCATATTAATAGGAATGAAAAAAAAGTACGGATATCCTAAATCATATTAAGGGTTAAAGCATTCGCCACCGATTTGGAGTCGACGGCATTCTTAAATTCATGAAAATTCAACCGTCCATCACCATCTTCATCGGCTTCCATCATCGTTTTATCGACAATCTGTTGCAACTCTTCGTCCTGTAAATTTTTACCCACCATCATCTTCATAACAATGAAAAGCTCTCCATTTCCAATATATCCATCTCTATCAATGTCATAAATCTTGAACGCAAACTTCAATTTGTCAAGTTTAGATGTCTTGCCACTAAATGCTGATAACCCCATTATAAATTCTTGAAAATCGATCGTGCCGTTTCCGTCTTCATCAAATACGTCCATTAATCTTGCAGCTAAAGGATTTGACGATATTCCCGGTATGGTCAAGAATTCGTTCTTGTCTATGGTTCCTGATCCATCTTTATCTAATTTCATAAATCTCTTTCTTAATCTCTCTATTTCTTCTTTATCGAAGTTTGTACCTTCCATGAGATTTTCCAAAATCTTTGACGATGCTACTCCCATTCTGAATAATAGTGATGTATATATTTATCCTACTCGAACGTTACCTCCTATGGCTTGGTTTATTGATAAACTACTTGCTTTGTTACTTCTAGCTGATACGTTGTGATTTTTTTTTATGGTCAAATTCACGTGAGTAAATAATTATCAGCCCAAGAACAAGCCTTGTATCATTGGGAAGAAGTCTATGATGGCATATTTATATATATTGGGTCTAAACTAAGGGAGAAATGGAAGTGTTTCAGAACTTGGCTGGCATTCCAGCTAAGTGGGCACCACCATCGATTGGTAACACGATCCCGTTAATGTAGTTGGACTGTTTCGCACACAAGAATAATGTAGCATTTTGAATATCTTCTTTAACTCCTAATCGTCTCATTGGATTGATTTCTTCTAACAAACCACCAGAAGCTTCTAACAAGCCATTGGACATTTTCGTTGGAAAAAATCCTGGGGCTAACATGTTAACAGTAATGTTCAGAGAAGCCAATTGTAAGGCCAAGTTCTTACCTAAGTGAGAAACACCTGCCTTCGAAGCCAAGTAACCGTAGGTGCCTACGGGCTCAGAAGCAACAAGCGAAACGACGGACGACATAATCAAAATCCTCGATGGATCTTCCTTGGTGCCAGACTTGGCCAATAATGGTGTAAATAATTGAATGGTGTGGAAAACTGCCACAATATTTAAATCCAAGACCTTTTTGACAGCAGATACGGGATGTGATTCCAAAGGTTCTCCCCAACTAGCCCCTGCATTGGCTATTAAAATATCTACTTGGTCGACTTGACTCGAAACTTTTTCAAAAAATTCCTTACATTGTTTTTCATCACTGATGTCCGCTGGAATGGCAATTATCTTACATGATTCATTGGACTTTTTTGCAACGTCTTCTAAGTATTTCTTAGATTCTTCACAAGCCTTTGCTTTCCGTGATGTAATAACAACTGTCTTAGCACCATTGGCTACTAATGCTTCCGCACAGTAAAGTCCTAATCCTCTAGTACCTCCAGTAATCACCGCTACTTTTCCATTAACATTATATTCAACCATATTTGCTACCAATACAATTAATTTATCTCCTTAGGAAAAATTAATTATTAAGTACGCTATATGAAATAAATATAAAGATGTAGTCTGTGAAATCCATTTGCTTCCCCACAAAAAGTGGACCTCGGCTCGCGTTCTGAGTGAGAATGAATAAAAACTCGATATATTACTATGTATGTACTATAAAAGAACCTCTTTAGGCTGCAATTCGAATAGTAATTGCAATCCAGGAACCTTGGGATTGGCCATTGCAAAATATACACTATCTTCATTATTAAGCATATTCATATCTTTCCCTGTTACAACTTGAATTAACCTATTAGATCCGTTCACAAAGTCACTGATGGACCATATTTCCATAACTTCGTCACAGACTAAGAATAAGTGATTATTAATGAACGCGATTGCCTTAGCCTTAAACTCAAATTTGAGCATCGAATACCGTGATAGCTTGCCGTGTTTGTTGGTAAAAATAGCACAATCGTTGTAGACTAGTAAGAATTCTGTATTGTTGTTCAATTTGAACATCCCCATTGGCCTGACATTTGTTGAATGAACAGCCTTTTTTACCAAGTCTACGCCTGAATTGTAGACTCCGCCAGTAATTGACCTTCTGCTGAAGCCATCTATTTTCTTACCTGAAGACTCGTTATGAGGGAACTCAGGAATAGATCTGGGGAGCAATTTATCAAGTTCTAGAATTTCAAACCCCTTGTTGGTGTGCACTGCGAATGAAGTATTGAATATGCTTATGCCGTAACATTCCGCTTGAACATAGAACTTCTTTATGACCTTAAACGCACTAAACATACCGTCATTATCTGTCTCAGGAATCAAAACCTTGAAATTGGTTGTTCCTGAGGAGTTAGTTTTCTTTTTCGCATAAAACAACATATTAATCTCTCTATGCTTCCCGACAGCGAAGAACGATACGTGCTCATTTGACAATGATATACTGCTTAAATGTTCCTTCTTATTATAATACACACCCACGACCAGATCCAACGAATAGCATCGTAAGTGTCGACCACCTAGTACAATTAACAAATTTATAGACGTTATTACTTTGATCTTGGTAATATCTGCTCCACCAATAACTTTTTTCCATCTATTCTGCATATCGCAACAATAAACACCTGTTGCAAGTCCTACTAGATAAAACTTCGTATTACTATACTCAAATGATGTGATACTTTGGGCCTTACTAAACACAATATAACTCCTTGCATTATTGAAAGTATAAATATCACCTTTGCAGCCAAGTTCATTCAACTTATTTAAAGCATCCGTTGATGCTTCCTCAATTGGATCATACGGTGCACATACTTGTAATTTAGAAATCTTATTGCTGATATCATATGCGAAACAAGTATTGGCCACTGTTTTAAGTTTGTAAGGCTCAGTTTTTCGAAGCCTGCGACAGAGGTTGGTTTTAGCCATGGAGAAATGGTTGATCCAATCTTTTCTTTCTCTTTCAGTTTTAGTTGAAAACGTGAAGGCATTATGTTTTCCACGCCCAGCAAACCTTAATTTAAATGGGTAAGACGCAGGCTCAACCTCGCCATCCAAAAATTCTTGGGCATGAACTGGTGAAGCTGGATTAGACAGAGTAGTCAATGACTTTGTGATCGGCTTCAACTCTAAAGTGGGCGCTATAGACTCTTTCTCTTTTATTTCAAACACGAGTAACTCGATTGCAATTGGGTTCTCAACAATTTTATAGCTAGACAGGCTCATTTTTGGATTCTTAACCCTTTCAGTGATAAATAAGAAGTTATCCAAAAGAATTAGATGGTTTGTAGATGAATTGATTTTCAAATCTCCTTTTCTGGTCAAGTCACCTCTATGAAAAAATCTTCTATTTTCAGACCCCAAGTTAGCATTGACATGATTAACATTGTTCTTCCAAATTAATTGCTTATGAATTTTCTTCAAAGCATGAATGTTGTCGGCATGTACTTTCATTTCGTTAACTTTAGAACCTAATCTCTTAATACTATCAATAGATTTGGTAAGTGAGACATACTCCGGCTCTTGGGAATCAAACAGTTTCCTGATATCAGAAAGTTGCAATGGTAGTTGTTGGTAACGAGAGTTGAACGTACTCATAAATAGCAATGATCCGTTTACTTTCAATTCTTTTACCCTTTGGATATTTCTTACCTCTACGTCAACCCACCTTTTCATGCTCTCATTCTTCAATAAATCTTCAATCATCGGCACTGTACTCATGTACTTTAATAAAGAACTTTTAACAACTTTTGACCAATTATAGTAAATGTCAGCAATATCAACCAAAGCTTTGATAAATCTTCCATCTGATATCAATATACGTAAGAGAGGTTCAAATAAACTCTTCTCATGAATTTGAATCAATTCTTTTCCAGGTTTAAGTACATCATCCTCAAATTTATTTATCAGGATAATTTCATGAGAACCTATCAATATTTGAGCAGCCTTTATAAAATCAGGTCCAACAATATCAACAAAACACTTTGCTCTTTGTATGAATGTTTGCTCATACTTTAATAAATCGAAGATTAATGATTGACGTTTAGAAACAGTTTTGTCAAATCTTCTTAAATCCTCAGCGGTCAATCTCCAATGCGATGCCCAGTCATCACCAAGTACGATTTCATTTATATTAGTATTTCGAAGTTGAATTTCGTGATCTATTACCTGATTCAAATGGCATTGAGAAGAATAGCATTTCAATTTACGTGACTGATCATTATTATTTACATTAGACTTATGGTCTTCATCATGGCAGTAGCAATTCGTCAAATCTGGTAATACACCATTAACGTTAATGTTAGCATCTATTATGACTCCAAGTTCATCCTTGTGATTTCTTTTTTTTGCCGTCTCGTTATCATCCTCATCGTTATCTATAATGTCATTATTATAAGCATATGAGATTGCTTTTGCTTCTAAAAGGCTAAAAATTATCTGATCGACGTTTTGCCCTATTATGTCCAAAGGAATATCTCTTTTATAAAACACTAATAATTTTATTAAAGCCTTTTTAAATTCCCTTTTAGGTATAAACAGGTCATGTAACCATGTTTTCAACTTCAAACACCATTCAAAAATATTACTTAAGGACCAAATATCTTTACATGCATTAAAATGTTGCATTGCTAACGATGAAGATGTGAATGGTAATTGTGGTAAATCAAGCGGGACAGGTGGTAATTCATCATCTTTTCTTCGCCTAATTGTGGAGGTTGGAGAAGGAAGATTTGGCTGTGAATCTCTTTTAAGAAATGATAAAGTGGAATTTAAAGTTATTCTTTTAGATGGGGATGAAGGTTGTCCATCAGCTGAAGTATTGGTAGATGGCAAATCAGGTAGAATAGAATAGTCAAAATAATTAGTAGTCGTGGTCTCGGGCATATCACTGTATGGATCTTCGTCATCGTAGTATTGGTAATCACTGATATCTGATTTCGTCTCTCCAGTATCCAAGGAGTTCCATCGTCTCTGTCTTAAATGCTCACTGTCAAACTTATTTTCCAATTCTTCAAGACTATTATTGTTATCATAATAAGCTTCACTATTGAATGGTTGATGGTCATAAATTAGTGACGGTGACCTTCCATAGGCCTTTTTCGGGGATGGAGACCTACTACTTCGCCTCTCAGAATATACTCTTTCCATATAGTTTCCATTCGTTGGTGAATTTCTTTCAGGTATGATCATGGTATAAGATCTTGTGGGTGATGAATGTCTCGGTGGACTTGCACTCGTTCCACCTATGCTATTCATCTTCATAGAGAACTTTGAATTACGAGAATTTGGCGAAGATGAACTAGAACGGCCTGAATTATCGGAAAAACTGCTATCCCTATCAACATGTCTCGATTGTAGTCCCTGCACTGGCATGCCTAATGTGTTTGACTCGTTCAACGACGGTATTTTCGTCGGAGTGTTCAAGGATTGTGATATTATTTCTGACGTACGATGGTTTGGTGGAGTAGTTTGGTTCTTTGATGGTGTGTATTGATGGTTGTTACGTTCATTGAATGAATAATGCAATCTTGACGGGGTCAATTCTGGCGAGAAGAAATTGTAATTATCGTTTTGGCTGTGATTATCGTCATCATCCGATAAATCAAGTTCAATTTGAATATCATTAGTCGGATATGGTAGATTTGGTTGACTTTCACGCCTCACAAATTCATTCTGGGGTCTGAGGGGCAATCTTGGCGGCTTCACTGGGGTCGTATACTCTTCAAACCCCGGTAATGTCTTGGGTCCCATCGGTCTTGGGCTGTCGAACGACATGAATGATTCATCTGTAAATTCTCCTCCATATTCGCTTTCATAAACTCCCCCTCCAATTAAACTTTGTCTTCCTACAGGAAGAGTTTCCTCGTTGTATGCATAATTGTCGGTGTCAATGCTGAGTTTCTGTTGATGCCCATTTCCTATTGGCACCGGCACACTCCTGCTTTCTGGCATCCCAGGAGAATGTGGCGACATGAATTGTGTCGATTCCAAAGGTATAATTAGTTTATTCTTAGTTTCCTTGGCAATATCTAAACTAGGTGGAGGCTTCCTTCTCAACGAATTCTTCGACCCATTAGACCTTTCTAGCTTATCATATTGATCATTCGGATGATTTGACATTATTAGTTGTCATTAAATATTATCTTGTAACTACCCGTGTTCATTAGCGTCCCAATTACGTTCTGCAAACAGGTTCTGATTACTCTATACTATCCATCGTACTTTGTTATGATGGTACGGTTGTCTATGATAGCAAGGTCAACGTCACATGACTCCACAAAAAAAGTTATGGACTGGAACCATAAGCGACGCGTTAACTATGGTCAGAAAGAAGAAGGTTATACTGAGATACAAGTTGGAATATAGGTCAGAATTGAACATGGCATACTCAGATGGGATAAATGAATTGGTTGCTGAGGGAGCAAAGCTATATGCTGCTAAGGAATTTGACGATGCATCAGAAAAGTACGCTGAAGCTTGCGAAAACTACAGTAATGAGCATGGAGAAGAAGACGCAGATTTATTATTGTTGTATGGGAAATCATTATTTCAGAGTGCAGTTTTGAAATCAGAGGTATTTGGTGGCACTGCTACTAATGAAGAAAAAGAAGAAAAAGAGGATGAAAGTAAAGAGAAAGAAGAGCAGGAAGACGATGGCAATTTTCAATTTTGCGATGATGCCCCATTGGCCGAAGAAGAAGACGACGAAAATAGCGGTGTAGCTGCAGAAGAGGAGGAAGAAGAAAGAGAATCTGGAAATGATGCAGATAAAGATGAGGAGGCGCCACAAGAGGAAGAAGAACAGAGTGATTTTGAAGTTGCATGGGAGATCTTGGACTTAACACGTTCATTGTTTGAAAAAAAGCTTGAAAATGTACAGAAACAAGGTGAAAACTTGAAGAGTCCGTACTTGTCGAAAGATAACGAGGAGACCGATAACGAATTTATAATCTTGACTAAGAAACTTTCAGAAACATACGATTTATTAGGTGAGGTGTCCTTGGAGGCCGAAAACTTCGCCCAGTCTGCCATTGATTTGCAGAATTGTTTGGACTTGAGGCTCAAGCTTTACAATCCTGAAAACTCGTCATTGATCTCTGAATCACACTATAAATTATCGCTTGCGTTGGAATTTTGCGTCGACGATCCAGAGCTGAGGTCGAAGGCTTGTGAACAAATGAGGCTCGCAATTGAATCAGTAAAGGACAGAAATAGCAAGGAAAAGGATCCTGCTAAGAGGAAAGACAATGATGACTTGGTGCAGGACTTGGAAGTGAGATACCAGGAATTGGAAAGAGATCCAACAGAAGACCTCAAAAATGAGCAAATGAATATCATTAAGGGCATCTTAGGTGCGCCTAGCGACGACGGCGATGATAAATCTCCAGTGGCTAATCTTGTAAACGACTTATCATCGATTGTGAAAAAGAAGCCTGAGAAACCTGCTGTCAATGATTTGACCTCGATGGTAAAAAAAAGAAAGTCTTCTTCAAAAACTGGCGAGTCTTCAAAGAAAAGTAAGAAATAAATATCAGTAAGCTGGTTATATTATTAACTCTGTTATATAAGTCATAGAATATCATTATATACGTCCAAATGAATATTTGCAACTTTGGCCTCTTATGTACAGTACGCATCAATTACATAAAAAAAAAATTCATCTGATTAAAAGACATAAAGAACTAGCATATCATAATATATTTGACAATTATATAAGTATGGCAGCTGCCCAAGTAAAAAATGAGAAGATAGGAAATCCTAAAAGTAATAGAAGAAGAAGAAAGAAGAGAAGAACTGAAGATTTTTCGTCTGATTCAGAATCGTCATCATCATCATCTTCTGATGAATCTATGGATGATGCTACTGAGGAAGCAAAGCCTATAAAAGAAATAAAAGGCATAAACATAGATGATATCGATATTACCTCTGATGAAGAGGGTGATGTTAGTTCGCAAAATAAGCAAAACCAGTTACGTCCCGAACCGTTGACTAATGAAACACATGAAAAGTTATCCAATATAAAGCTTACAACTAGTAAATTAACAAGTGTCGGTGGCAGTTCCAAGAATAGCAATATCGATATCAATCAAGTGAAGAAAACATTATCTAAAGATAAAGATCAATTAAATAATGAATATTTAATGTTGATGGCTTCAAGCTTTAGTAATGACTTAGATGAGTTGAGAAAGAAGCCAGATTTCACGGATAAATCATTGGTAATGTTAGCGAAGACCTTGCAATCAGGAAGTAATATGTTTGACGAAGATACTTTGAATGCAATCCTTGAGAAGTAGATAAATAGAGCCAATCTTAATGTATATTAGTTTCGAAGTAGATTTTGTGCTAGTTTCTAATAGATTTAGTAACATCAATACTTTCGATAATAGAATGATTTAAATAATTACAGAACGTAGAAATATCGATATCTAAGTGAATAGTATGTTATAATATGTATTAATTTAGGGCTATTTATTATGGTGTTTGAGGTAACAAATATATCATATTGATACCACAATATTATCTTTCAGATGAGCAGCCTGGCTAGCTCAATCGGTAGAGCGTTTGACTCTTATTTAAGAGAAGCGATCAAAAGGTTGCGGGTTCGACCCCCGCGTCGGGCTACTTAT
>NW_015385574.1:0-24585 GCF_001447935.2 Debaryomyces fabryi
CATTAATTTTTTTTTGCATTATTACACTTTCATCTTAAATATTTCACCTATACTAACAAAAAGAGATTGTCTTCGATTCTAAATGATCTTCTAGATGATAAATATAGGTGGTTTTCTTGTATTAGACTTCTTTTTACCAACAATTTAATGGCAATGAGATAATATGCAAAATTAAATAATTGCTGCTATTTCCTCAACAATGAACCTTCAAATCGTTAATTGCTTATTATAGTTGCTGATTGTGTATTATATTGATATCTATTAGTTTTGGTGGTCTTCAATACCTGATTTGGTTGACATGAAAGATTTAAAAATAGACAAAATAAATTATCTGAAAATACATGAAATTTTGCAATAATTGTACTTAATTACAATTTTTTTACATTATTTATTACAAAATTATCTTGAAACTGATAATTCAAACAAATATAACATCCATTTTTGCTAATTAATATGTTACTAAGATGTGTAACGTAAACCAAATATTCAAATTATGAACATGAATAATTAAGTTAAAAATTATATAATTTATAGTGTACCTAAAAATCATTTTGACCAGATCGCAAAATTTAACTTCGTTTGATCGTTATTTTTGGCAATATATATATGTACAATAGCGAGAATACATAATGTCAATTCAAAGAAATACATATGAGTATGGTGAACTTGCCGACAAAGTTGTTCTTGCTTATTCGAAACATTGCCTTATTAAAGCAATTGACACCACTAAGAGGGATAGACAGCAACAATTCTCAAAGCTAGACAATAAAGATAAGAGATTCTTACTGAAGTTAATCGATGTTGCCAATTCAAATGAAAAACATAAGTCTCCATCTGAACTTGATATAGCACTTGACTCGATTGACTTGGCAAAAATTTATGAGGGTGTCGATAAAAGAGAAAACGAAAGGGAGAACAAAGATGGTTCGAATTTAATATATGAAGATTTCATAGTGTTGGAACTATTACGTTACTTCAAGCATGATTTTTTTAAATGGATCAATAAACCAGAATGTACTCGATGCAAGCAATCATCTGATAATATTATGCCCACAGGTAATTCCGGTCCTCCAAACCCTAATCCAGGTGAAATTTCAATTATAGAGAACTACAAATGTACGAAGTGTAACATTGCCGTAAGTTTTGCTAGATATAATAATCCAATTAAATTGTTGGAAACAAAGAGAGGTCGGTGTGGTGAATGGGTAAATTGCTTCATATTTATATTGCGTGCCTTGTTGGGAAGCCAATCCCAAATAAGATATGTCTGGAATAATGAGGATCATGTGTGGTGTGAGTATTACAGTCTAGGATTAAAGAGGTGGATCCATCTTGATCCGTGTGAAGGAGTATTTGATGAGCCAAATCTTTACTGTGAAAATTGGGGTAAGAAGATGAGTTGGTGTTTTGCTTTTGGCGAAACTTATATTATGGATGTAAGCGATAAATATATTACCAAATCAGATAAGCAAATTGACAAGTTAGAATCGGTGTCTAGTTTGAAAAATATAAAAGACTTTATTGATGCCTTGAATGATGATAAGTTGGTAAGATATTATTCAAGTATAGAATTAACGAATTCTAATGATAACAGGAATTTGATGAGATTGTATCAAGAAGTCATTCTTATACATAATAAAGAAATACTAAAGAAAGAAAATAAAATTGAACCATCTAAGGTCGATGAAATACCTAAGGGAAGGCAGACTGGAGACGCCAAGTGGACCAAGTCGAGAGGAGAAGATGGAAATAAATAGATAAATTGAAAGCGTAATTCATTAAATAATAAATATAGTTGTATAATGCAAAATTAAACTAGAAAATCAATCATAAACACTGTACAAATACTAGGAACTGACCAGAATTCCTTTCGAGTGCCTGAATAGTTTTAGCCCAACCCAGGAAGCACAAGACCACCACCAGAAAACCACGTAAATACACCAACAACTTAGTACATAATAATCCATGTTCTCAAAAAATTTAGTTAGTTTATGATGCTTAGGTATTGTCAGAGGTTCCAACGATAATGGATATATAACAAATGACCATATCTTAAATAAAGTATTCATTGAAATAAGAAATATTGTCCAACTTGCAAATATTATAAGGTAGCCATATGTTGCCAACGATATTCCCCTTCCACTTTCAGATACATCTACTGAGTCAGATGTATGTATAAACTCATGTCTTTCTATAAGGGGGAGGGGTTCTTTGAATTCCATAGATTTATTATTCAGTCAGGGACTAAAGACATAAACTCGGTACTAAATTTCTCACACTCAAAAAATCTATTTTTCATCTCACAGTAAAGGAAGCTTATTTGACTATGCAGTTTATTATATCTATATACTACTCAAAAGTATGCAAATTATCTATTCATTTATACTGATTTTTGAGGCTCCAAGCAACTGTGGAGCTATTTCTTGAAGCCATCCTAATTCAATAACAGAACAATTTCTTCCGTAGCCTTTTGCAGTGTAAACATATTCTATATACATAATTGCATCAAGGTTAGCTTTACCGAATAAAGTAGAAGATGGATGTATACTGATAAGCTGGCCAGTGGTACATGTTCTATATGATCTATCTGGCATACCAATGGCGGTATTAGTAATATACCCCTTCAAGAATGATTTTAAAATTGAAGGAATATCAAGAGATTGTTTGGAGACACCTGTTTCAACATCAGAATCATCATCTGAATATATTTCTGTATCAAGTTGTAATCTAATATTCCTTAATTGTTGATCTCTTTCATGCTGTTTGAGAGTATCATCTTGTCTTATTGTAGCCATCATGTAGTCCTTCAATTGATTTCTAACTCTCATCACATTTTTGAAACCCTTGTAACTGAAGTGCAATTCCTTACACCATGCTTTTGCCTCAGAAACCTTGTTGCTATCTATTAATTCCTTGTAATAATTGAAAAATTCTTTTACAGCAATTAGATCACCTTGTTTACATCCCAATGGACAGTAGTTTCTTCTTTTAAAATTAATTTCGTCTCTGAGTTCCCCATCACCACTTCCAACATTCAAAATTAAGTTATCCACAGATATACATGCGACTATATCTATTACTGAACCTAAAACACCAAAATCTAAGGCACTCAATAAAACAACAGAAAGCTGTGGAGGAAGTGGTAAAACGGACATCTTATATCCTAGTTTAGTTATCTTACCACTATCATCCAAAGCACCCAAAGAGTATAAGGTTGTTAAAGCACTTAAAATCGCTTCTTTCCCCGGATGCTCTAACCATGTCCAATTGAGTAAATCATCTACCCCGATCTTCTTCAAAGTCAATATTGGTAGTACAATATCATTTCTCATGATTTCAGACTCTTGTTGTTTTGGCAATTGATTAAAAAAAGTCTTCTCCAGATACAAACGAAAAACTTTACCTGGCGATTCTCTACCAGCTCTACCAGCTCTTTGTTTTGCAGAGGCTTGAGATATAGGTGTAGTTAATAAAGTTGATAAACCAAGCTGATGCTTCCATACCTTTACTTTTCGAAGACCTGAATCTATAACATATTTAACTCCACTAACTGTAATAGAGGTCTCCGCAATATTTGTAGCTAAAATGACTTTCCTTTTTCTTCCTGGTAGTTTCTCAAAGATTTTCAGTTGCTGTGCTGGAGACAAAGCCGCGTAAAGTGGTAATGCAACAATAAGAGGCGCTTCTTTAGGTAGCTGGGGTGCAACTTGTTGTAAAATATTCACACAACTATCAATTTCTTCCTGACCTGGTAAAAAGCATAAAATATCACCTTCCTGCTCGGACATATTAACTTGAACAATACTTCTGACCATAGTGTCTGCAATATCTTCAGACGAATCTGCCAAGTAGTGTTTGGAAACAGGATACATCTTACCCTCAACAAACAAAATTGGTGCATGATCAAAAAATTTACTAAATAGTTCAGCATTCAATGTGGCAGACATAATAATTATTTTTAGATCAGACCTCTTTTTAGAGACAATTAATTCTTTCAAGAAACCCATAATTAAATCGGTCAAAATTGTTCTTTCATGCGCCTCATCAATAATAATTGTAGAGTACTTATTAAGATTTCCGTCAAGCATAATTTCCCTTAAAAGCATACCATCAGTTAAATACTTCAATTTAGTTTTATGGGGGTGTGTAACGTTGGAAAATCTAACTTGATAACCAACTTCTTGGCCTAATCTACAACCATACTCCTCACTAACTCTTGCCGCCAAGGATGCAGCCGCAACTCTACGAGGTTGAGTAACTGCTATTTGCTTTCTATTAGTGGGCATCAAGAATTGAGGTATTTGCGTAGATTTACCAGAACCAGTTTCACCAATAATAACCGTTACTTGATTATTATTCACATATTGGAGTATTTCGTCTTTATGCTGAAATATCGGTAACCTTTGACGCACCCCGTAGAGATCAGATGCTTTTTTCGATAATTGTAAATTAGACAAGTCTTTGGATTTATAGTATGAATTATTTTCTCCATCCTCGTCGTCATCACTATCTTCATAATTCACGACTTTGGTCATCTTTTTTGGTTTCTTGGGTTCTTTAATATTTTGTTCTATCTTCTTAGGCTTAATTATATTCTCCTTTGTCTCATCGTTAAGTTTTATGTCTATTAATTTGTCTTGGTTTGTTTCGATTAACTCTGAGGAAGAAAGGTATTCAGGTACTTTGACGTTATCACCACCATGATCTTCATCGAACTTTATCTTCTTATTATTATTCCCAGTTGGGAATTCAGTAGTTTCGGTGCTGGAAGTGGCAGTTTGAGAATTTTGTGTCGTTGATTTTCCCTTATTATTTCTCTTTCTTTTTCTCTTCTTCGAAGTATTTGACGCTTCTAAAGCCTTTGAAAGGTCTGAAGGTTTATTAGACATTCTGTGGCCTCTGTAGTATGTGTTCTAGCAAGATTTTATAAGCATCTTACATGCTCTAAAAAAAAGCGATTTTTCATGTAGATGATTATCTATATGCAGTATCACCAAATGATTATAATTTATTTCAATATCACTCAAGTTTAACCCTTTCCTCTTTACTTCGAGTAGTACTGATACAATAATATGATCTCTAAACTTCTAAGTGGAAACCGTAGGTTAAGGACCCCCTTTCCTTTTTTATCTAGCTTAGCTAGCAATAAAAGATTTCAAACCACAAGGACCACAATTCCCGAAGAAGACTTACCAGAAACAGTTACCATTATTCCAACGGTTTCTGAATTAACTAATGCTGAGGACTTTTTACCTGATAAAGATGTGTCATTGGTTGGTCATTTACAAGCTCGTTATTTGGTTGAATCGATAACGAACGATTTATTATTTAAGTGGACCGAGCCATCGTCTGAAAAGAAGTTTAAGTTATACTGTGGAGCTGATCCAACCGCCGAATCTTTACATTTAGGAAACTTGTTGCCGTTAATGGTCCTACTTCATTTTAATTTGAGGGGTCATGATGTCGTAGGCTTGGTTGGTGGTGCCACTGGTGCCGTTGGTGATCCAAGTGGCCGTACGACCGAGAGAACTCATTTAGCCGAAGAGAAAAGAGTAGACAACGTAAATAAAATCCAAAATCAATTATCTAATTTTTTGAAACAAGGTGTCGAGTATGCCAAGTCAAGAAAATTTCCTATTGAAGAACAAGGACAAGTGTTTACGGAAAACAACGCCAGCTGGTGGAAATCCATCAAAATTTTAGACTTTTTATCTACATATGGGAAACATATTAGGGTATCCGCCATGTTGGGGCGTGATTCTATTCAATCTAGATTAAAGTCTGAGAATGGCTTGGGATTTAATGAATTTTCTTATCAGATATTGCAGGCATATGATTTTTGGCATTTGTTCAAAAATCATAAAGTGAACTTACAAATAGGAGGAAATGATCAATGGGGTAATATAACTGCCGGTGTTGATTTAATTTCTAGACTACAGAAAAATTTTAACAGGACTGCAAAGTCTAATGAAAAAGTTGAAGAAGAACCCTCATTTGGAATGACAGTTCCATTATTAACAACCCCAACAGGCGAGAAGTTCGGTAAATCTGCTGGTAATGCGATATTCATAAGTGAAAAGTTAACTACACCTTACCAATTATATCAGTACTTTATTAATACGCCAGATGAATTAGTTGCAAAACTCTTGAAAGTATTTACAATTTTGCCAATGTCCACGATAGAGAAAATCATTCTGAAACACAATGAGGATCCAGGGGTTAGAGCAGCGCAGAGAATTTTGGCTCGTGAGGTGACTGACTTGATTCATGGTAATGGAACGGGAGATGAAATGGCGTATGTAACAAGCTTTCTCTTTCCTACACCTGATCAGCCGTTCATTGATGATATTTCGGCAGATAAATTAATTCGAGTATTTGACAAGTCTGGTATTTTGGTAAGATTTAAATTCGATGATTTTAATATTGATGATTTAAAATTAAGCACTTTATTGGCGAAAGTTATGAAAAAATCAAAGACTGAAACCAAAAATTTGATTTCAGCTGGGGGAATTTATTTGGGACTTGATAGAAACCAACATATTGACCCAGAAGATGTGGTTTTATTTGACAGAGATCATTTAATTGATGGTAAGCTATTACTTGTGAGAGCCGGAAAACAAAACTATTACGTTGTCGAATTCAGCTGATCTACATGACAAATATCATTAAATACCTTGTAAATATTAACTATACTAGAAGCCGTTATTTAATTTAATAACACATTAATTCATTATATTTTGCAGTATTAGCCTTGTATTTACTAAGCTGATCAGCTTTAATGGCCTTCTTTTGAACAGCTCCAGGAATATATGTTTCCAAGATCAATGCTCTTTTTTCTTCAATCAAATCTTTTATAGTTTCGATTCCAAGCGTAGAAGTTTTGGGTACTTCAGAATAACTTACACCCAACTTAAGCAAATTATCTAGCACAGTCAACTCTAGTGAATAATTTTTAAGCTCTAGGTCTAGGGCCCTATAACAGTCAGATTCCGTTTCATAAACATATCCCCATTTATGGAACCAATCCTTTTGAGAATCGTCTTTAAGAATGGTATCTTCATGAAAATCTACATGTGATCGATCGCCATTTAATATGATAGATTTAATCTCTTCTGAAGTTAGATATTCAAAAAATTCGTTTGCAGCATTCTTTCTTATTTTGATTGGGATATTACAGTATGAATCCCACGACTCATGGCTGCTGAACTTTGTCACTGGCTTCTTTGTAGGGTAAATCATTTGAGAATTACCTGTCTTATCATTCTTTAAAAACAATAGGAAAAACTGCCTTTTAATCTGAGTTGAAATCGAACCAAAGCTAATAAAATAATAGGGACCTGTTTGGTATCTCACTATGTTTGGTATTAATTTATCTCGCATCTTTAAATCATATGCAATTTTTATCCATTGAGCATTTTCCACTTCCTTTGAATGTGTGTATAGAAAAGGTAACCTTTCTAGAACTAGAGCGATAAACTCAGTTCTATTAAGGTGTAGTTCCTCTTTCGATTTTTTCTCCATTTTCGTTCGCTTGTAATTCTTTATTATTTTGAGAAAATAATCATAGCAAGATATTGCAACATTTAAAATAGAATTTAAAATTGTTTGAATTGAATAAGTGGAATCATTGTTGTATTTAGAAGAAATGTTTTCTGTAATTGGGTAGCAAGATTTACTGAAATGTGCTGACCTGGAACGGGAATTTTCAGACATATCTTTCTCACTCAGTTTAGTTATATGTCCCATAATAGCTCGATCTTGAGTAAGAATATAATGAAAGTATCATAAATAAGATTTTAAATAGAAAAGTGATATCTTTCTGGATTTATTTTGAATATGGCGAATACAGGGATAAATACTAATAAGTATTAATAGGCTGCAAAATTGTGTATGCGCAGACCAAATTTTTTCGGGAGCAAAATATGGTTACGTCATTTACGTATGCGAAGTATGATATCTATTAGAATAACTAAAAATTATGCTTTCAATACGTCAGTAACAGCTTCAATAACTTTCTTGAAAACTGATTTATTACCTGCAACTACACCTTGAGAATTCAAGTGCCTTCCGTTACCGAAATTTAACTCATTACCATGAATATCTCCTACAAGCCCACCACTTTCATAGACTAAGATATTTCCAGCAGCATGGTCCCAAATCTTTTCACGATAAGTATCACTAATCGGTAAACGTAAATATATATCGGCTTGTCCTTTTGCCAATACACAGTACTTGACCTGTGAATCTAAGTTGATAGTTTGCTTTGAAACTGTTTCAGTGCTAAAGCCTAATTTATCTTTTATCTGGGATTGGGTAGAGTGAGAAGAATGACCCTTTTCCACTCCTTCAACAACCTTTAATGACTCAGGGGAGGTATGTTGAGTCATTTGAATTCTTTCTTGCTTTGATAACGGGGTGAAATCTTGTTTATCAAATAAACTTGAATAGAAAGAACCCACACCTCTGACAGCAGAGAATAAACCTCCTTTAGCACCGCTCATTTCTTCATTAGAAATTACAGTGGCTGGTAAATTTGGACACCCAATAACTCCTAACACGACTTTTCCATCCTCAATCAACGCTAAACAAACAGCAAACTGGTCACCTCTTAAAAACCCTTTAGTACCATCAATTGGATCCAATGCCCAAAACCGGCCCTTTGATCCACCTTGGGAATTACCCAAGTCAATGCTATCATAAATTTCAGTTTCCTTTTCGAGCTTTCCTAATCTATCATTATATTGGCTTGTTTGGGATTGCACATCAGAAATAATCTCTAAAACTTTGGCACTTAAATCTTTTCCTTCTGCATCATCTTTTCTTAATACTTCTGCATCTTCCTCACCTACAATTTCGTCTTCTGGAAAGTTAAGCTTGATCGCATGGTTGATAATAGCCTGCGATGCATAGTCACCAATAGTGACAGGGGACTTATCATCTTTCGTGTGAGTTCCAGACTTTTGAGTAGTAGCAATAGAGTCACTCAATTTCTTAGTCAAAATTGAAGTTCTTATAACTGCTATGGATGCAATCTCCAATTCCTTGTAATATGGATGATCAGATGGTACTGTAGACATTGTTGCTTTGAAGTATAAGTTAGTAATCTTTAAAGGATTCGATTTCAGAATAATACTGGTCCACGATGGTACTCTCTTACAATTGCTTATGAATATAGACAACAATACAGCTAATAGTGAGAAGTATACTGCAAAAGGAAAGTATTTCATTAGCCTTAACATCAAGATTAATGCCAGGAACGCTTTGCTTCTTATAATTGTGTGCGATCACGTGATTACTTTCACTACAAGCACCCACCGATAATCTATGTAATACCAAGTTTATTACAAAGTATGGCCACTACTATTTAGGTAAGTCTTATATCTAGAGCAATGGATGTAGGTCTTATTTAAAGTTTTATATTTAGATTGGAGTCAAAATTGGCAGTTGAACAAAATACCCCTCTAAACGGTACGATATCCTCTTACAAGAGGTAGAATTCGTATTTATACCCTTCTTTTCAGGACATCATAAAACCTCCATCATCCAAACTAGAGCTGAGTATAACATTGCCTGTTAGAACTATCTTAACATACTGGATTACGTGAATGCCTTGCAATGCATAAGGGCTTACTACTACTAGATTTGTTTGTACTGGTATGTCTTATGATACAGCTTTTGCCTGTCATATCAGTACCGATTACTGGTAAAGAAATTGGATATAATCTACATTTGTCGAAGTATGGAAATTATACCTTTGGGGTGTTTGGTCTATGTACGTCAAACAACATATGCTCAAGACCTAAGATAGGGTACCCCTCGGAAACTGACGAATTTTATTCGTTTATGGATGATGATCAAGGTGAATATCCAGATTTTGCTGCAGCAGAGCTTCCTTCTAAAGCAAGGTATGCCATTTCTAAATTATTGGTTGTTCATCTAGTGGGATTTTGCTTTACTGGAATACTATTCTTAGTGACTTCAGCATTAACCGTGATATTGTGGCTTGAAGAATCTGAAACGAAAGTGCCTTTTAAAGATGTAGTAAGAAAAAAAGTAAAAATACGACAGAACAGCAGAAACAATAGTTCTACAGACCTTACCGAAACTACATCAGCAACGAAAATGGATTCATTATCAGATAAAGGAACGTTAAATTCTGAACGCAAAACTAAGGATATAACACCGTATTTGAATTTGATGCTTATGCTATCGCTTTTATCATTCCTACTGACTTTGTTAGCATTTTTGTCAGATATGTTGTTGTTTATACCACACTTGAGTTATCTAGGTTGGCTTCAGTTATGTCCAATAATTCTATTATCTACTGTGACTTCAATGCTATGCTTTATTAAGAGATCAATTTCCTCAAGAAAATATCTAACAGATGAATATGGATATGAAAATGATGATATGAGAAAGCGTGTAAATGTCGGAGTACTCAACTGGAAAGATACGGATAGTGATGATGGGTTCTATGTTTACACGAACGGTTTTTACAGTAATTACAATAACGATGATAATCATCAAGAAGGGCAAAGTCATGCTCCTGAATTATTTCCGGCCAATAATAGTACACATGGTTGGATACGGCACTCAGGCTATAATGAAAATGGAGATGATGTTTCAATAAGTTCTAGCAGGGATGATAGTTATAATGAGCATGAGAACATACAAATGAGGTTACTTAGTGACCATGGGCATGATTCTTAATAGCAAATAATTTTCAATTCGTAATAATATTACTATTAAATTAGTTATTTGGGTAATTTATATTTACAGTATTAATAAATGGCTACTTATATATATATATACATATAGTACTGAGAAGTAGGATCAAACTTTAAGAGCTTGGATTTGTTCCATATTAGATCCGTGGTTCAATTTGGAGTATAATTCCTCACATAAAGTTAATGTTGCGTCTGCAAATTTGATATCATTATCAGTAACCAAGAATCTGATTAGTTGCGATAATTGTAATGACTTTAATTTGACTGGGTCATCATTCTTAGTTTGAATACTTTGTATCTTTTTGATAACCTCTTGGGAATATTTTGATAATAAATATTTTCCTTTAGCGTTCAATAATACTAGCCTCAAAAACTTCTCTAAATCATGCATGTTAGAAACAGCATTCTTTAGCAATATGTTAAATGAAATGCTGCTTAAACCTTCATGAAAAAATGCCGGCTTTAAGTTTGATAAATCTCTTAAGATGATTTCCTTACGTATGTTCTCATTTGGTATCTCATTACTCAAAAATTTTTCATATCCTGCTAAGAAAGAATTAAAAGTTTCTTTAGAAGGAGATATCTTATAACTTTGAACCAATGTAGACAATATTTCATTAGCCCTGGGGATGTTTGATGTCATCGTATATAAATAAGATAATTTATCTAAATATATTGGATTCAACTCAGAGGTGATTGTTGGATATATTTGAAATATGGTGTTATCCATAAATTTGGTAAAGGAATTGAGTTTCATTTGTATAGTTGACAATTTTGAGTCATGCAAATTATTAATGAGTAAAACAAGAAATTGTTTTAGGCTTTCAAGCGTGAAGAGTTGTATGTTTTCTTCAATGAAAGATAGAAATATATCAAAGTTTTCGACATTTTGTTTAACTTCGTCAGAATTCAATAAATATGACGAGACTGCTTCAAAAGTAATCACTGGAGAAAGTTCAGACTGGGTTGAAGCTCCTGTAACTTTCTTTTCACTATTTTCAAACGCTCTTAGGTACTTAAAAAGTTTTTTCAAGTTATCTGATATAAGTAGGTTATTTTCTCCAGTAATTTCTTTGTAATTCTGCAATCCTTTTGATATTTGTTCCGTAAGATTTTTATTTTCATAGTTCAACGATAAATCTTGTTCTGGTAAATTAGATAGATCATGAATCTGGTCATTAAAAACTTCTGCCCATTTGCATGATGTAGCTGTAAATTGTAACATGATTGGTTCAGACGTCTTCGATGGGTCTTTAAAGACAAGCTTGTAAGTTGAATCGCCTAAAAGAGGTGAATCTTTCGCCAAACTCGTCAAGAAAATGTCCTTGAAATCAAGTTTCATAATTAAATCTGCAACGTTTTCCGGACTACAAATTTCATGGTGATATTTCTGTAAGTGATCATAGCTTGGCCTTTTTGGTATGGCTGCTTTATTTTGTTGTGGTGTTAATTTTTCACTTTCGAATTGATATTTTTCTTCATTGGGGATAAACAGGAAAGGCGTTCTAGTAGTGTAACTTCTTATTGGAGATCTAGTATTAATGAATTTCAGCAGATTTCTATACATATTTACTTAGGCTGTAATAGATACTTGCAGTAAAGCTACTGTAGTATTAGCTTTAAACACGAAGATTGAAAAAAAAACCGGACCGATTATGTAACGAATTACGAATTTTTAGATATGGATCAGAAGTTTCATATATGTTTAATACCTATTACTGGTATTCATATTATAACCAATATGAGTCCTAAAGAATTGTATTTAATGAAACCCACCGAAAATATATTCTTTCTTTTAAGTATATTTTAAATAAAAATTATATGTTCCTTGTCAATATAAGTTGGTTTATTACTTTGTTTGCAGCTTGTGCAACATCTACAATGCTTAGCGAGAAGAACAATATAGCAGAAATGTTGCAAGAATCCACCTACCTGGAAAGTGAAATGATAAGCAGTATTATGTCCCGACATTTAGAATCGTTTTCAATGACACAATCCGATTTTGAAGACATGGTATTTATGAAACCCAGATCAAAATGCGTTAAAGAAGCATTAAAAGATATCATTCCAGAATGTATGAGATTGGGGGTAGATTCAATCGAACCAGGATTACAAAAAAAAGCTGCTATTCAGTTGTCTATTTGCGAGTTTGAAAACTCTAAAGTTGTCTATCCAAATTCGTGCTATAATATGATCAGTGAAAATGATTTTGATAGCTGCATATTTGACATAGAGAGAGCACCCCAGTATTGGACAACCTTTAGTGGATACTACAGAGAAATTACTAAAATTTGCTATGAAGAGTCTTTACCTTTTGAAAAGGAGCAAATAATCTTGTTATATTCTAACATCACAAAGTTATATAGTAAAATGTTTCAAGACCTAAACGATTCATATAGAGATTCTAGCCACATACAACAAACGATGAAAAAAGAATTTAAGGAATTACAGCATACGATAAAGGTTATTTTGGACCAAAATGAAAAAATGAGCGAAGAAATGAAAGAAAAGTATGAAGAGTTTTCTGAGCAATATAGTACAATGTTGCTGACTTCTCTAGAAATTTCTAAAAATTTTTCATTAGGTAGCGAGAGTATTGTTGAGGATATGGCAAACAGCATTAAGTATTTGGACCTAGAGATAGCAAGAGTTTCCTTTGCATTTGAAGACTCGGATTTTGAGGCAAAATTAACAGACTTGAAAAATTCAGCACTAGATGATGTTCGAAATTTATCGGACGAATCTATATCAGTTTTGGATAGTATACTTACAAATTTAGAGTCGTTAGATGTTCTAGCTCAAGGTACTCAAAACATCACAAGTGGTATATCACAATCTTTGAGAGAAAATGAAGTATTAACGAAGAAAATGCAAAATCTGCTAAAAGAGACAGATACGCAGGTTCATGAGCATAACGATGTGATCAAATTTGAGTTTGAAGAAACTATCTCTTATCTTGCTCAATTCAGTGAACAAGCAATAGACAGTGCTATCAGAGATACAGGTGAAGAGATTTCTAAACACGTAGCCACCTTTATCGATAATATCAATTTAAGGCTCGAGGAAACTACCACCAAACTTGAAGAGGTAATTGAAAATATTGATGACCTCTCAGATAAAGTTGGTAATGCTTCATCTTATTTAGTAGAAGGTTTGAATCTTCTAACAAGCAATGGGATTATGGATGTATTATTATTGACATATAACAGTGTAGCATCTGGGTTGGAAGGTGGTTTCGGAATGCTTACTACGCTCAAATCTGACATAATAAAAATAGCACGTTTTATAACGGTAAGTGTATTATTTGCTGCATTATTTATTTGGAGTATGAATAAAATATTTTTTGGGAACCAAATGAAGCATTCGACATTATCACTGATAAGACCCATGGGAACTCCATACTTCAGTCGTATTTTTAGATTCTTAACTAATTTAGCTCTATGGCTATCTGTTATGGGTGGAACATTATTAGCTGTGCTTGTAACAAATTTTTTAATACAGTTAAAGATTTATATTTCTAAGTTATCTATTAATGATTAGATCCACAATTTATATATCTTGTAATTTAGGGAGTGTATTTTTTTTCGCAATTATTATTGGTATGCTTTTTTTGTAGAATTATTTCCGAATTCGGGATGGTTCCAAATTTTCAGCAAAACGTAAAAATCCTGGCATACAAAAATTAAATTAATAGTTATATAAAGTTGAAAAGAAAATGAAAACGTATACGCTTTTAGTTTCCAAAAAAAGATGATAATGAATTTCTTCCCTAAAAGTAATGAATATGGCATATCTTGCGGGTACGGTAAAATGGAAGAAGGATTGGAAATTCAACAAATATCATGGAATTCTTGTGATACAGTATTAGTCAATTCACATGAAGAAGAAATAAATAAGGATAAAAGCTTAGTTGAAATAGACAAAGGAGTGAACTTATCTGACATAATTTCATTAATAGATCCTTACAGAACAAGCTGCAATACAGAAGTATTCGATAATCTTCTAGTGTGCGGAGAAGTACAATACGATCGTACTATTAATGATTTGAATTCAAATAAAAATATCACCGTTTCTACAAAATCTAAAAATAAGGAGGTTCCAACCATCACCATCTCACCACCTAGCCAAGAATATAGAAATATTACTTATTTTGAACCTCGATCAGAGGATAAATTATACCTAAGAGTACCATCAAAACCCTTTAAAGGAGACTATTACGGTGCTAAGTTTTGGATAAAATGTAATAATATGATTTATAATAGTCATTTGTTGTGTCAATCAAAGGATTTAGTTACGCCAAACGAAAATATTATTCAATTATTGCAGGAAGAAGAATTGAAAGTTTGCAATATCAAGCGTGTCCACTACACGAGAGGCGTCAATAGCCCATTCACCGAACTATATTCAAAATTCTGCTACAAACATAACAAGAAGTTTAATAAGAACTTGCCTTATAGGACTGAGTTTTTAAGGTATTCACAAGATCAGAGGGGTGAAATTAATTTATATTCAAAATGCGGTCTCTGTCCTTATTGTCCATGTATAGTGTTTAAGAATATGGAAACCATTGAATATTATGATCATTTATCTCTAATTCATGGAATCACCAAAGACAATCTGCTAATTCCTAATCCACGATTCTTCGGGCTTTATAAATTCATCAAAGATGGTACCGTTTACCACCATCAAGGAGTTACATGCACACTTTGTGGCGATGTTCTTAAAATAAATAAGTCTAAATTATTATACAATTACATGAAACATTACAGGGATGTACATACCTGAATTTGGTAGGAATGGTATCGTGGGAAAAATTGGCTTACAAATAATTTTGCAATCATAAATTGATTATATAAGCATGCGAATTTAAGTGATCAAATCTTATCAGTGGATAAGATGCTAAAGATGCATTAAGATTAGTTGCTAGTCAAGCACAATGTATCGGAAAATATGAAGTTCAAACAATTCATGAAATTGTCATTTATCATATGGCTTCAAATCTTATGGTATTTAAATTTGGTTCTTGGGAGTTCTCAAATATACTTAGCTGATGGTTCACCTGTTCCGGAACCAATCGATCATGAAATATATTCAAACTTATTCACATATGCACATTTAATTGATATTTCATATTGTATTTCTCAAGGGAAAAAGATATCTAAACCATTCAATTGTGATCTAAATTGCTCAAATCGTTTCCCTAATATGACATTGGTACACCAATGGTGCTTTGCGGATTCCGTTTGTGGTTATATTTCAACTACTAACAGAAATATATTTTTCAACAACGATACAGATATCGAAGATAATCCAAGGAAAAGTATTATAATTTCAATAAGAGGAACACGGTCAATTTTCGATACCTATACGGATTTAAAAGCGAAAATGGTTAAATACTCCCAAATGGGCACTAGCTTACCAAGGTGTGGAAATGACTGTAAAGTTCATCAAGGCTTTTACGAATATTTTCAATTTACATTAAACAGTATTCATGAGTATCTTGAGAATGAGTTGAATCAAAATGAAGACTACGAACTTATTTTCTTGGGTCATTCTATGGGTGGGTCAATAAGTTTGTTACTAGCATTGCATTATTTAGATCTAGGGTATGACCGATTAACCTTGGTCACCATGGGCCAACCGTTGGTTGGTAATGAAAATTTTGTACATTGGGTAGATAATGTAACAGGAAGTTCTGTTAAACCACATCATAATTCTTTTAAACGAAAATACTTGAGGATTATTCACCGGAACGATATTATTACAACAATTCCTAGGAGTAAGAATTTCTTCGAAACTTATTATCAATTCGATAATCAAATATACTTGAACTGTTCTTCTGGGAATGTTCCTACTCCAGATCAAGTAATTGATTGCGCAAATGGTAATAATTTGCATTGCATTAAAGGCGATTTCATTAATAATATTAATCGCAACTACTATGAGATCCACAATACGTACTTTCGAAAATTAGGTTTATGTGGTATTAAAATTTGACTTTATAGTAATATATAATTATGCTCTAGTGAATGCAAATTTAGGTTGATCATCGTCATCATCAAGATCTTCATCATCATCATCATCGTCATGAACAGGGGCATTACGAACTTCACTCTTATGTCGCATATAGCCTGATGTACTAGCAGTAGGATTATATTCTGTTTGTGTATCATCTTCTGGAACGAAAAGGGTAGATTCACGTATAGGTTTAATTGAAGTTTGAAATGAGAAACTATCTACATCATTATCATTATCTTCCTCTAGACTGATAGAATAAGGTTTATACCCATTGACTTCACTCATAACCCCGCCAATATCATCCATCAACTTCAGTTGTCTCTGTGTGTTTTCTTTGCCTTTATTACTTTCAATAAATACATTACTTATTCCATCACCAACTAGAACCGGCTGCATGTCAATAAGACATCTTTTATCATTTTCCAACGGTTTATTTTTTCTGAAAGTTTTAAAGTTCTTCCTTTCTTTGTATGACGTATTGCGTGTTTCAATCGGAACAAGTTCCCTTCTCCTTCTTGAAACATTAAATGTTTCTACAATAGCCAAATTTTTCAAATTTTCATTTAAGCCATCGTTTTCTTTCTCATCTATACCCAATTCTTCACGAGCATTTTCTTTGGCTCGTTCCTTGGTAGATTTTATTGCATCAAGAAGTGAAATCTGTGGTACGAATTTTCCAATCTTCTTTTCTTCTTTTTTCTTTTTCAATCTTGGCCCTTCTTCCGTATAACTATCTACTTGCCTTTTGAGAGAGACATTACTTTCATCATTATTTTTATTAGGTAATTCGTTTATAGATACATCTGTATGAACAACTGGTGAACCGCTGTTGTTTAGAACAGTATTTCTGTTATCAGATGAAGCTGAAATCGAAGCACTTATCATGCTGTTGTGCATCGGCTTATCTTCGATTACAATTTTATCAACAGCCTCATCAAGGAACAGACTTTCAGTCTTAATGGGTGGTTTAAAGTCAAAAAAATCTGTTATTCCAACTTTCTTGAATTTTCTTCTTTTTCTTTGAGGTTGAGAGTATACTATTTCCGCTGAGGTAGATCGTTTTAATTCCCTGTCAAGATTCAAACTTAGCAAATTACTAGTAGAAATATTTACAACACTTTCATATAACATTGCTTCTGTAATAATCTTTCCAGAATTTACATGTGCAAAATCACTTAATGCTTCTTCTATTTGATTATAATTCTTGATTTTATAATCGCTAAATTCCATCAAAAAGCATTTATCGCATTCAGCTTCTTTCACTTTTGTTTTAATGATGGATAACAAGTTTTCGTCAATTTTACTTTCACTATAATACGCTGATATATCGACTTTAAAAACTTTGCCTCCAAGTGAACCTATCCATTTGGATAGTTTATCTTTCGTATCATGAAATATAACAAACATCGAGCTTTTTAGCAATGTTGTTCTTTCCTTATTTGGGATTAAATATCGATTATCTTTCGTAGAATAGGGTAAAAATACACTTGGATCAAGTTCTAAGAACCATCTTTCAAAACTTTCCTTATTTTCTATTATAAAGTCTGTCCAGTCAGTATTCAATATTGGTATTCCTCTCAGTAATGAAATTTTAAGCCCATAGCTTAGATGATCAGAGAGTGTGAGGTAATGACTAGCAGAAAAGGGGTTCTTTGCGATACGTAAGTCGATCCCATTATCAAATAATTTGAGTAATTCATCAGTAAGAGGGTTGGAATCCAAATTACCACCTACCATAATTTGCTTTGTATATCTACATATGTTCAAGGGAATCCATTCAATCGTAATCTTCATAGCATTTTCTTCTTTAAATGTTATGGTGTTAAGATCTTTATGTGTATAATCTTTTACAAATGGTGGTTCATCTTTTCGAAGCTTAACCTTCTCACCATTGATTCTGGTGATAGCTCTAGATTGAATTTTCACCAACAACGGAGTCTTTAAACCACATTCATAAATACAATTCTTATCTATCAGCTTGGTTTCAATCTGCAAATGCTCTTTAGAAATGTAAATTTGATTAAAGTAAACGAAATTTGATGATTCTACTTTTTCTGAAGATCTACCTAATTGATACACGTTATCTGGTTTTAGCCATTTTTTATAACCTTGAAAAATTGTTAGCCAATGCAAAAGACTATTGAATAGAAGCTAATACATACTAGTTTGATTGTCGGTATAGGTGAAAATCCACATAAGTAGTTTAAAGAGTGGAAGAACTCTTGTATGGCGTAAATCCGCTTATACAAAATCTATGAGATTTCTTATACACAAAAAGATATAAAAATGATTATTATAAAACGATGTTAAATGACTACTTTAAACTAATATATATATTATTTAGAGATGCTCTTGGTGTTCTTCTTAGGCTTTGTGACCTTATTTAACTTTTGTTGTTCTTGCTGTTGTTGTTTTCTTAATTTCTTACCAATAATCTTTGCAACTTCATCCGCATCACCCAATTCCAATAAACCTTTTTCAAAAGTAGATAACTTGACTTCTTGTTCATCATCTGCCTTCTTAGAAGGTTTAGCATTATTTTCTAAGACATCTTCATCGCTATATAATTTTTCAGCGTAATATAATGGTAATGAAGGGGACAAATCTGTCTTGATCATTACACTTCTCAAAGAATCCTTTTCAAAGTGAGATAAAACATCTTCCAAATTCTGTACTAACTGATTTGGCTTGAAATCGTCGGATATAGATCCAATCTTAATTGAAATATTGACACCAACTGGCGGTAAGAAAAATGTGCTACTTAAACACTTGTTTAACTGGTTTCCAATGGTTGTGATTGAGAATTCTTTATTGTTAGTTGTAGATGTTACTCTGATAGGTAATGGGATCTTGCTGTTACCGTTACCGTAGAATACCTTTCCAAGTAAGGTAGGCATTGAGTTTAATAATGCATCGTCAACAAGGAATAAATCATATTCAGAATATAATTGACGACGCTTTTCATAATGCTTGTATTCAGTTTTTAAGGCGCTCAATGGAATGATTTGTTGTAAAGTAGGTAAGTTTGCATTTTCAATAGTCTCCAATTGTTCAGAGTCAGTGATTAATTGATCACGAATAATTAAACAGGTCTTCAAGCTTTTCAACTCAGGATTGTAAAGAGCATTGCTTAATTTAATCAACTTAGGCTTAAAGTTTGGTTTGGTGGAATAATATTTCTTGGTGGTGATTTGTAAAAATAAATTTTTAGTTTCCTCATCGTTATCAAATAAGAGGGTTTTGTCTGATTGTTCTTTTTCAGCTTCACGGGATAAGAATTTGCTTAATTCACTTATGGCCTTATCAGCAACCTTCTTAGATACTATTGAATCATGTACCTCTTCATTTTGTAATTGCTTTACCTTAGATTTTTCATTTGATTTAGTCTTTGGTATATTTTTACTCTTTTTAATAGAAGGTGAAGCAGCTGGAGAAGCAGCAGCAGCACCGTTCTTTTTGGATTTTGTTGGAGTAGGTACTCTAGGAGAAGCAATACCCTTAGATCTAGTTCTAGCCATTATTGATATGCAAATAAGTTATAGACTAACGTTATAAAAATTGATTTGTTCCTATATATTTCTATCTCATCTCTGTAAAGTATTTTTCGCATAGTCAAAAATTTTTCTAGATGTAATTATATACACACCTTGTCATAAACCATCACATTTGCGACATCATTTATGACATGATCTGGAACAGACCATTTGAATTGGATAGCTAGTGTATTAATGGTATTGTAGAGCCTATTCTAAAGGGGGAGGGATTGAAGTCTTTGCAATCGGTTTTTTCGGCGCATAATTGGGTTTGTTCTTGTTATTCACAGTATCTAGTACTATTGCAGGAACCCCATTATCTATATCTTCGAATAGTACTTCTGGTTCTGTTTTCATGTCTCTAACTTCATATTCATTTTCTTCTATCTCTTCATCTTGATATTTACGGACATCTGAGCTTTGAAGTCCTCCTAACCTTTCCCAAAGAAGATGTGACAAGTCCTGGGGCGAGTAGACCGATTTAGCATTAGGTCCCTCTTCAACTTGATCCCAATGGTCCCATTCGGCTGGCGGTGAAAGTGGGGGCGAAATGAGAAATCTTCTACTACCATCTTCCAGGGGAAGTTCCAAGTAGTCTTTTGAGTCCACTTTGCTGGCAAATAAATCAGCATCTGAACCCAGAATGCTCCAGTGGTTATCTCTTATACTGTAAGTTATCCCTAAGTGTTTCCAATCACTAGATTGTCTAAGTGACTGATACACTTCTTGTGAATTTTCCGTTATATCACATATTACCAAAATCCTGCCAAATTTAGGTAGAGCGACTAACTCAATGGTATAGCCATTTTTAGACAAATATTCGACCAAAGGACTAGGATCCTCTAGTATACCAGAAGCTACGTTCGTCAATATCAACGTATTAGTAGGATTCCGTATTGCCATAGTTGCTGTAGAAAAATGATTTAGTGCTGTTGTTTGCATTTAACAGCGGTTTAAATTGCCACGCGGAAGGCTTTGCGTTTAGTTATCTTTCACAGTAAATCACTTCTACTATAATGTCTTGCGAAGATGAACATCATAATCATGGAAGTGGATCAGGGCATGGCCATCTGCATATTGCACCTATTCCAACCAACGAATCCCAATCGCTTTTAAGCAAAATTGATATACCCCATGTAACTGCATTAAATTTGGCTAATCCACCAGAAGATCTACAAAAGATCTTTAGATCGAAGGAGGACAAATATAAACTTAAGCCTATCATCAAGACAGATTGTGACCCCCAAATTATTATCAATATCCCGTTTTTGAACGGTTCAGTCAAGCTCTTTTCTTTAATATTACGAACTAACGGTGATAAGTTCTGCCCCAAAACAATAAAACTCTGGAAAAACGATAAGACAATTGACTTCGACAATGTCCAATCCAAAAAGCCTACCTATACAATTACGCATCCTCAGGTTGGTGTGATGCTTAATGATGATGAAGATGTCCCAGATGTGTTAGAGGACGATGGTGATTTTGTAGAACATTATTTACCTCGCCATATATTCACTGGTGTCCAGCAATTGACTTTGTTTATCGATGATATCTACGATGACGACGAGGACGAGTCCCATTTGCATTATCTTGAATTACGAGGTGAGTTTACCGAATTGACTAAGGATCCAGTGATTACGCTTTACGAACTGGCAGCTAACCCTACTGACCACAAGAACCTCACTGCTACAGAGGCCACTAACTATTCCTTAGGCAATTGAGTCAATATACGCTTATTTGTTGTTGTTTAATATCTTAGATGTAATTATCGTATTGATCGTGCAAAAGTGTGGAAGGCTCAGAGAAGTCCGAACAACCGAAATTTCGTTGATGTTCCCGGGTGAGAAATTGACGAGTATATAAAGACACAGTTTGCTGTAAATTTCACACTCACAGATTATATATCCTATAGATACATACAATATACTAATAGCAAAATGGCTAAATTAATTTTAATTAGACACGGACAATCCACTTGGAACGAAAAGAACTTATTTACCGGTTGGGTTGATTGTCCTTTATCCGAAGTTGGTGAAAAAGAAGCTGCTAAAGCTGGTGAATTGATAAAGGAAGCCAACTTAAAGGGTGATATTTTATACACCTCTAAGTTATCTAGAGCCATTCAAACTGCCAACATTGCTTTGACCTCTGCCGGTCAATTGTACCTTCCAGTCAAGAGATCGTGGAGATTAAACGAAAGACACTACGGTGCTTTACAAGGTAAGGACAAGGCTGCTACCTTAGAACAATACGGTCAAGAAAAGTTCCAAACTTGGAGAAGATCATTCGATGTTCCACCACCAGTCATTGAAGATGACTCCGAATTTTCTCAAGCTGGTGATGAACGTTACAGAGACGTTGACCCATCTGTGTTACCAAAGACCGAATCTTTGAAATTGGTTATCGACAGATTGTTGCCATACTGGCAAGACGAAATCTCTAGGGACTTATTGGAAGGTAAGACTGTTATTGTCACTGCCCACGGTAACTCCTTAAGAGCATTGGTCAAGCACTTAGACAAGATTTCCGACGACGATATCGCCGGTTTAAACATTCCAACCGGTATTCCATTAGTCTATGAATTAGACGAAAAGTTACAGCCAACCAAGCCAGCTTACTACTTAGACCCAGAAGCTGCTGCTGCCGGTGCCGCTGCTGTTGCCGCCCAAGGTTCAAAGAAATAAGTTTTATAGCAACTTTAATTGGACATTACATTATTTATCTACCTACAATGCCAGCCTTGTAATTCGTACCTTGTAGACCTTTATTCATAGCACAGAAAGTACAATTTTGGCCTCTAATGAAAAGTTACACAAAAGTGATAAAAATCAAAGGACCATCGTTTTGTAAAAATTAAGCATCAATAAACATACTTGGTATAACACTCTATAGCGACATATAGTAATTGGAAATAGTAACCGGGGATCTTTATACCAAAATAAAGTCATCTAGCATTATCTTTTATACGAAACTGTCCAATTATCGATATGTCAGGGTTTAGCTTTGGAAATAATAGTAATACCAACGCAGGATCATTTTCGTTTGGTGGTAACAATAATCAACAAAATACTGGGTTTGGATCGTCAAATACTGGAGCATCAGGTTTTTCATTTGGATCAAACCAAAACAACAATACTAGTGGCAATGCTAATGAAGCGTCAAAGCCGCTATTTGGGTCAACTTCCACGTCCAATACTGGCGCACCAACATTCTCGTTGAATAATAATAACAACAGCGCTTCCGGTTTAGGATCCAATACCAATGCATCCTCTAGTCCTTTTGGTGCTCCTAAACAATTGGAAGGGGGACTCTTTGGTAATAAAACACCGACATCCAATTCATCGAACTTGTTTGGCAAGAACGACAATCAGACTAGCAATACATTCGGGTCAAATAATGGCGGTCAGTCTGCGTTTGGCTCTAGCAATTCGTCTACCCCAGCTCCAGCATTCAATTTAGGTGCATCAAAGCCAGAAGATAAACAAAGCGAGAAGCCATCGGGCGGATTATTTGGTGCTTCAGGTGATTCAAAACCAGCATCTGGTGGTCTTTTCGGTTCCAATGACAACAAACCGGCTACAGGTGGCTTATTTGGATCTAATGGAACACAATCCTCGTCTGGTGGATTATTCGGTACCAATAAGGATGAAAGTAGTGCATCTGCTACACCTAAACCAGCAACTGGAGGTTTATTTGGTTCCAGTGAATCAAAACCAGCTTCTGGTGGATTATTTGGAGCAAAAAATGACAATAATGCCGCTAACAATTCTAATGCTGGTGGACTTTTTGGTAGTAAACCTGCGAGTGGTTTTTCGTTCGGAGCAAAGAAAGATGGTGAAAGTAAAGAAACTCCCCCCTCTACTGGACTTTCTTTTGGCGCTAAAAAAGATGACAAGCCATCAACAGGATTCTCATTTGGTGCTGCTAAAGACGGAGAGAAGAAAGACGAACAACCTGTTTCAGGATTCTCGCTTGGTGCTAAGAACGATGAAAATAAAAAAGATGAAAACGCTACAAGCGCCTTCACCTTCGGAGCACAAAAGAATGATGACAAGAAAGATGATAAGCCATCAGCAGGATTTTCTTTCGGTACTAAGAAGGATGACGAAAAGAAAGATGACAAGCCTTCTTTAGGATTGTTTGGAGCCAAGAAAGATGAAGGAAAACCTGCTTCAGGCTTTTCGTTCGGTTCTAAGACGGATGAGACTAAAAAGGACGACAAACCTGCTTTAGGATTTTCATTTGGTGCCAAGAAGGAAGAAGACAAAAAAGAAGATAAACCTTCTTCAGGATTCTCGTTTGGTGCG